>NW_006159439.1:4064736-4080618 GCF_000334495.1 Tupaia belangeri chinensis | reverse complement strand
AGGAAAATTGAATAATTACAAATATATTGTACCCAATACCAAATACCTAAGCATACAAAGTAAAGACTGATAGGTATAAAATGTGAAATAGTAATACAATAATATTAAAAGACATACTGTCTCTGTTTGAATAGTGGAAATGTTGTCTAGAGAAAATATTAATAAGCAAACAATTGATTTGAATAACACCATTGATCAAAAGGACCTGACAGACAAATACAGAACACATACACATTGAATATTCTCCATGATAAATTACAAAACAAATCTTTTTTTTTTTTTTTTGAGAGAGAGAGAGAGACAAATTTTTGCTATAGAGTGGATGTGCTCATTGGAGGGACAGAGCAAGACACAGAGAGAAAACAAGAAATCATTCCCAAGGGAGGATGGTCACACTGTGATCCCTCCTCTAGTCTCCTCTCATGATTTTGAGCACACACGCACATATGCCCAGTGTGAGTTTTAAGCTTCCATATCCAGATTCAAACCATAGTTGACTATGTGAGAGGCCAGCAATGTAACCATTATGTCATCTGCTGGTTCCCACAAAACAATTCTTAAAAAAATTAAGAAGACCTAAGTCATTCTGTGTAATATTTTTAGCACAATGAAATGAAACTACAAACAGCAAAGACAGGAAAACATATAAGTACATGGAAACTAAACAAACATATTTTTGAATAACTATTAAGTCAAAGCGGAAATCAAAAGGGAACTTAAAAATATCTCGAGGGAACCAGCAGTTAGCGTAATGGCTATGTTGCTGGACTCCCACGTAGTCGACCGCGTTTCGTGTCCCGGACCCGGTGGCTTAAAACTCACGCTGGGCGCATGTACGTGCGTGCCCAAGATCCCGAGAGGAGAATGGAGGAGAAGGGATTGCGGCGTGACCATCCCCCCTGGGGGGTGATTTCTCGCTTTCTGTCTCTATGTCTCTCTCTGTCTGACGAGCGCACGTGCCCTACAGTGAAAATCTCTCCAAAAAAAAAAAAAAAAATCTCGAGACAAGCAAATACGGAAATAATATTCTCAAACCTATGTGGCAAAAAAAATATATAGCACTAAGATGTAAGCATAGAGTGATAAATGCCTAAATGAACAAAGGAAAACATATCTCAGTTAAACAACGTAACTTAATATCTCAAAAAATATTAGAAAAGAACAAACAGCCCAAAGTCATTAGAGGGAAAGACATAGAAAATTAGTGTAGAAATAAAGAATAAAAATATGTAAATAAATAAAATTCCAATCTGATTAAAAAAATGAAGTCCAGAAATGATTAACTACCTAAGAAAATCAGAGAAAAGACTCAAATATATTGTTAGAAATGAAAAAGAGTACATTACAATGAATGCATTGGAAACAAAAAGAATCATAGACTATTGTGCACAATATTATGGCAGTAAACTGGACTATGTAGAAGAAATTAACTAAGTTCTAGAAATACACAACTTACCATAATTTAATCAAAAGAAATGTGCTGAACAAACCAAAGCAAATAAGCTGAATTTTAGACAAGCTGGAAGAAAAATCAAAGTAATTCCATATTAAACCTTGCATTGTAGATTCATTTCTAAGGGCACAATGGCTTTGATAAGATTGTTCAGGCACCTTGCTATATGACTACAACCCATAAATGCAGACTTGCCAGAAGAGAGAAACAGGGAGAGACATGATGACTGTGGGCAAGACAGACCACAGTTGGAAATTAACCATCCTAGTGCCAGCAAGTTTCTGCATAATCGGAAATGGTTCTTTGTTAGGCAGAGAAGTGTGTAACTCCCATTTGTATCTCTAAAAACCCTTAGACTTGCTTGGAATAGGAAAAAGGACCATTGTGGACATGAGTACATAATTCTTTCCAGATCGCTGGCTACCCGAGTAAAGCTACCTTTCCTTTCTCTTGACATTGATTTCTCAAGTGTCAGCTTTCCAGTACAGAGCAGCTCAACTTGGGTTGTTCCTAGTTTCACCTAGCTACAGATTAAGAAGTCCAAAATCTTGTAACGAAGAAGATCCCAAGAACAGGTGACTTCACTGGGTAATTCTATCAGACATTCAGAGAATTAACACTATTCATTTTTAAGCTCTTCTGAAAAAATAGAAGACTTCCAAACTTATTGTATGAAGTTCACATCTCTCTGATACTAAAATCACACAGACACTATAAGGAAAAAAAAAACAAAAAAACAAAAAACTAAAGACCAGTATTCTTAATGAACATAGATGCAAAAAATCTTCAACAAAAATACTAGCAAACCAATTTCAACAGCACAATGAAGGATCATAAGCCATGATCAAATGGAATTTAACACTGAGATGTAAGGATGGTTTGACATGTGCCAATCAATCAATGTGATGCAATGTGATACTAGTTTTTAACAAAATGAAAAAAAAAGAATGACAAAATTAACTCACTAGACACAGAAAAGTATAGACAAAGTTTAATATCCACTCATGAGTAAAAGTCTAACAAAATAGATAAACAAGAAATGCATTTTAGCACAATAAGGGCCATGTATGAAAAGCCCATACAGTCAATGGAGTAAAACCAAAAGTTTTCCTCTGAACTTTTGAAGAAAAGAATGCTTATTCTATTTAATATAATATTAAAAATTCTGGCCTAATTAATTAAATAAAAATATAATGCATTCAAATCAGAAGGAAGAAATAAACTTATCTCTAATTGCAGAGGATGTAGTATTTGTATAGAAGATCTTAAAGCCTTACCAAAAACAAAAACAACCAAATAAAATACTTTTTAGAACTAACAAATTCAGTAAAGTTACAAAGTGAATGTATAAAAATCAGCCACATCCCTATACACAAAAAAATGGACCCTCTGAAAGGAAATTATATATATATATATATACATATATACTTAGTAATAAATTTAACCAAAGAAGTATGAAACTTTTACACTAAAATGTATAAAACACTGATGAAAGAAACTAAAACAAACAGAAAAACATAGATAAATGAAAAGACACACTGTGTTCATGGACTGGAAGAATTAATATTTTTACAATGTCTATACTATTTATGCGATCTACAGATTCAGTGCAATCAATACAACATCTTGACACAGAAATAGAAACAAAGACAATCTTAAAATTAAAAGCTGGGAGGGGCCAGCAGGTGGTCTCGTGGTTAAGGATGCTGGACTCCTACATGATCAACCACGGGTCAAGTCCTGTATCTAGCGGCTCGCTTTCTCACTTTCCTTCTCTCTCATTCACTCTCTCACCCTCTCCTTTTCTGGTCAAATTAAGATACATAGATGATAGATAGATAGATGACAGATAAATAAATAAAAATAAAACAATTCTTTAAAAAACAAAAGCTGGACTTGAACTAGCAGCACATGGTGATTAAGGCACTGAACTCCCACATGGTTGACCACAGTTTAAGTACCAGACCTCCTGGCTTGAAAATCACACCATGCACCTATGTGTGCATGTCCAAAATCCAAGGAGGACAATGAGAACAAGGGGTTGGGGAATGGACATCACCCCTTGCGGTGTGATTCCTCATTCTCCCTTTCACTGCCTCTCTCTGGCAAGCATGTGTGCCCTGTGGTTAAAACCTAAAAACATAGTATTAATAATATGGATTCCATGTGGCTGACAGTGCAGTTAAATCTTGGACAAAGCCTCTTGAGAAACACAATAGATGAGTGTGTATGAGAGAGAGAGAGAGAGAGAGAAGAAAGGATTGTGGCATGATCATTCCCTCTAAGAGGTGCTTTCTCACTCTCTCCTCCCTCTCTCTCTCAAGTGCTCTCTGTCAAAAATTTTAATAATATAAATACCAATATCCTTTTGTTTTGTTTTGTTTTGTAGAGAGAGGATTTTCGCTATAAGGTGTACATGCTCACTGAAAAGACAGAGAGAAACAGAAAGTGAGAAATCGCTCCCCTGGGGGGTATGGCTACACTGCAATTCCTTTTCCACCATTCCCCTTTTAGGATTTTGGGCACATATGGGACATGTACCTAGTGTGAGTTTTAAGCCACTGGGTCCAAAACTAGAAACACAGTCAACTATGTGGAAGTCCAGAGACATAACCACTACACCACCTGCTCTTCTCATTAATATCTATTTAATTTTTTTACTTCATGTCATCACATCGCTTGTAGAAACTAACTAGCAGTAGATACTGGCAAAATACTGTAATTTCAAACAACTTTACGGAAATGTTAATCCACGTTTTTCCCAAAAGGGATGATCCCATAGTTTACTGCTTATAGCTTAGTATTTAATTGATATGAGGTCCAAGAGAAAAGGTCGCATTATTGCAAGGTAAAAATGCTTATAGGTTTCCCTACCTACCCTTCACTCTCCTGTACTTTTGTCGAAACTAGAATCTTGGTGCTTGAAAAGCAGAAAATGAGAGTCACTGACACATGGTTGACTTGACATGATTTCATTTAAATATTTTCACTTCTGGAAGCACAGATATTTGGACACAAAGGAAAATAGAGAGCTATAAAATTATGAGAGGCTGCACATGCTAGCATTTCCAGAGTCTGCTGAGGACCTGGTGTGTGAGTCGTACAACACCCACCGGCCCCCAATTGACCCTTACGTGGCTGTGTTCTCACGAGAAAGCCGAACTATCACCGCATGGTGCAGAGGCCAGTCATCCAAATTAAGTTCTTCTCAGATTGCCAGAATACAAAATTGTGAGCAGAACATGGAGTTGTTTTGCAGAAATAGATAATAAAATATAGAAAAATGCACAGTGACAACCTCATTAGTATAAAAATAATAAATACATTTTTCTTTCTGTACTGTTCTGGCAAGTAAAGTTCGGTAGGACAAATAAGTAAGAAAACAAAGAGATAATTCCTTATCCAGTCATTCACAACCTTTTATCAGGAACTCTTCTGGATACCAGCAGTAGGATCATAAATAAATTAGGGTCCTGCTAAATCAAATTTCTTTTTTTTATTTTTTAAGAATTTTTTTATTTCATTTTATTTACTTGTTATCATTATTATTTTAAATTTGACCAGAGTGAGACATATAAAGAAAGGGAGAGTGAGAAGGCAAGGTGCCAGGTCTGGGACTTGGGCCGTGGTTCTCCACGTGGGAGTCCAGTGTCTTAACCCACATGCCACCTGCTGGCCCCAAATCAAAGAATTTCTAAGCACTTTCAGGTAAATTGTTTGGCTCAGTATATAATTGGCTCTCTTTATGTTAGTGGATCATTTGTACCTACAACTAAATAATGGTGGATAATCTAGCAGACATCTAATTAGTTTTTGCTTGATCTGTTAGATTAAGGAAGTTAAAGTTTATTGACCTCAAAATATACGTATAGTATATATCTTTGTAAGGTAGATATGCTTATTATGATCATTTAATGAGTAATGAAGTTGATTATTAGAAATATTAAATAATATTTGATAAATGATCAGCTCAGGACTCTAGAGATCAAACTACAATAATAATGTTATTCTGTTAGTTCTAGTCTTGGATAAAGTAAATTTAATTAGGAGCAAGTGTAATTAAATGATGTGTTTTTTTCATAATACAGTTTCACATTGAGCTGTGACACATTTTGAAAACTCCAAATTATGAGAAAGGCACATGACACTTTCTAATTTCTTAATTAGTTATACATTCTGATAAAAACTAAAAGAGTAAAAGTAATTAAATAAAATATGCCAAAGGGGGGAGTTATAGTGTTTTCACATTCTGGTAATAAAATAATTTTATTTGAATTTTATTTGCAACATATTCTCGAATATCTTCAGAAACATTTTTAAATGTCGATTTTTAGAAACTCTGTATAACATTACAATTGTTACAATATTACTCTCTTTTTTCTCATAACATTTTTAATAATGCATATTAAAAAAGTATTCATCTTACAAATTGTTTTGCACATCAAATATACAATAGCTTGAAAAACAACATTTAGAAAATAAAAGCCAATGTCAAAAGACAGATTAAAACAACTAGAACAGTACAGGTTTTATATTGGCTCGGATGTTACAGTTTTCTTACTGCATCATCAACGGCAGAAATCTGTTCCTTCAGCTGGCTCCATTGCTCCGGATTTAAAGAAATACCTTTTCTTTCTGGTTTTATTTCACCTTCTGGATCCATCCAATATTCTCTGATATCAATTAGAACTTTCCCTTTAAAATCCTGAACACTGACATATCTCATTTTCCCAATTTGAAACGTTATCATCTCTGGCTGCTGCTGCTCTGTTTGGAAGATGACAGAGCTTTAGAAGTTTCTCCAATCTTTTGCTTCTTTAGAAGTTTTTCTGGAACAACTTGCTTTTTCCTCTTCAACTTCTTGTCAATTTCACTGTCAGAATCACTGCCAGAAGAGGTTGATGAAACAAGTTCCTTTGATTTACGCAGTGCTCCACTCCTGCTATCGAACAATCTCCTTCACTCCCGACTCATTACTCTCTCATTTTAGTGGAGCAGGTGCTGCTGTTGCTGCTTCTGCTGGATCCAGAACCGTAGGAGAGTGTGGGACTGGGGGATGAGTGAAAGATGCTGACCGGGTCTGGAGAGCCCAAGGAGGAAGAGGATGAAGAATTAGTCGATCCCCTAAGAACGATGAGAGAGCAAAGTGAACAACTGGAGAAGTGTGTAAAGTCCCAGGACCTGCTTGAGCTCTGTGATGAGAGTGTATCCTCCCGGTCACACACAGAAGATTGCACAGAGGAGTTCTTTGATTTCTTGTGGGACAACTGTGTGGCCTACAAACTCTTCAGCAGCTTGAAATAAACATGAGGACTCGCTCATCCAGCCTTCATTCTCTGGGCATCAGGATATTTCCTTATCGTTTTGAACATGCCATTCGTATTTAATTTGGGAACTATATTAAGTTCATATAAACCTCATGGATTCTGGCTTAGGTGAGTAACTTGTGTGTAATTAGCAGTAATTCCATCTTAATAAAATCCTGTGAACTGCAAAAGTAAATAATAAAATAATAATAATAATAATTTTTCAATTTTTATGTCAAATGAGCATATCTTAATCTTATGTGTTTAGTATTTTTTGATACAGGTTTTTTTTTTCTTTTCTTTTTCTTTTTTTGGAGAGGTTTTTGCTATAGGGTGTATGCGCTTGCCAGACAGACAGAGAGAGACAGAGAGACAGAAAGTGAGAAATCACCCCCCGGGGGGGATAGTCACGCCGCAATCCCTTCTCCTCCATTCTCCTCTCAGGATCCTGGACATGCACGCACACGCGTCTGGCGTGAGTTTAAGCCACCGGGTCCGGGATGTGAACCGTGGTCGACTACGTGGGAGTCCAGCACCATAGCCATTACACTAACTGCTGGTCCCTTGATACAGGTTTTTCAAATGACTCAATTGGAATGATTTCTGCCTGGCTTTATGATGACCTGTAAATAAACTAATAATTGAACTGAAATAACAATAGTTGCTTCAATTTTTTTTTATGTTACTCTTTCAGATAATGAGACTGGTGAATTATGAATAATTTATATAGACTTAAAGTTCCATATTCCCTCCCGTATTTCAAACATTGATTAAACTTAGTGCATAACTGAAACCATATTTGTGTTTCATGAATCGGTTTGTACATTATTTATAAAAGTGAAGAAAATTATTAAAAGAAACGTAAAAAGAGCTATTGACATGCCAACATATGATCTTAAGATATCACTTTCTTGAAACTGTTTATTCTCTAAATACTTTACATGTATATTTCCATAAACATACAGAAGGTAATTTGTCCCCCCTACACTGTTGGTGGGAATGTAAACTAGTTCAACCACTGTGAAGAACAATATGGAGTTTCCTCAAAGATCTACAAATAGAACTGCCATTTGATCTAGCAATCCCACTTCTGGGTATTTACTTAAAAGACGGGAGATCTTTCAGTCAGAAAAATGCTTACACATCAATGTTTATTGCAGCATTATCCACAATTGCCAAGACATGGAACCAACCTAAATGTCCACAAACTGATGACTGGATTGGAAAAATGTGGTATATATACTCTATGGAATACTACTCAGCCATAAAAAATAACAGGACACTGGCATTTGATAGAAAGTGGTCAGATATGGAGGATCTATTGCTTAGTGAAGTAAGCCAGGCTATGAAAGAAAGATATTGTATGTATCTACTCAATACATACCGACTATCCACACTCTATGGTAGAGAGCGAAAAATTGGAGGACATAAAAGCAGTGAAGGTACTTAATGAGAATAGGGCAGTGTGGAATGTGGGAGGTGAAGAGAAGAGGATAGAGAAAGATAGCAAGAGAACAATAGAGAGGCATGACATTAGTGAGAAACAGATAGGGCTTATTAACTATTGATGATGACATGTATAGTATTCTCAACTGGATTGGTCTGAGAAGTACCTCACAATGGGCAAAGTATTTTTACAAGCAAAATGAGAAATAGCGATTGACTGTTTTAAAAAATAATTAGAATAATAATACTGATTGGGGAAAACATAGAAAAGATAATGAATGTTGAGCGGGGAGATTAATGTCTCTGTATTGACTGACATGCATGGCATTCCCTTTTGAAAAAGCAATGTAATACACTGTAAAGTTATATGTAATCCAATGTAATATAAAGAAGATTATGATGATAAAATGCAACCTTTGGAAAAAAAACATATTGTACTACACACACAAAAAAAGAAAGAAAGTAATTTGTGTTATTATACATTTGCATTACAATGAAAAATAGCTTAAATCACTACAATTTATTTGGCCTGTCTTTCATCTTATTTAATCACAAGAAATTGCTAAAAACTCAAATAAGGATCATTCAATCTATAATAATATCAGCTGCCTACCTAATAATCTTTATTATTTTTCTAATCTGTTGCATAGTTTGTTTAAAATCCTTTAAAAAAAACTCTCATAATTATCATTTTTTTATTACAAATTAGAGTGACGTAGACCACTGAAATAGAAGTATACTGGTTTAACAAGCAGCAATTACAGATGAATTAAATAAACAACAGCTTACTGTCATAGAGAGTTGAAAAACTCAGTGATATAGTGGTTTGTTTCTTAGATTGCATGCTCTTCAGAGGCATTGTGGAGTCTAATGATCTTTTAAAATTATTATATTTTAGCTCTGATTTCAAAGACAGCTTAATAACTATACTTAATAACTAAATAACACTATTTAGTCATCAGCATTTCAGTTTTAAAGCCAACAACTCCCTTCCCCATTTATCTAAAAAATCGAAGTCTAATAGTAAGCAAAATTCTATTTTATTGAGAGGGATGACTTTAAAGTGTTTTGAATGATTCATATGCATTAACTCTCCAGTGAACAACTCCATTTTTTAAAATTTCACACAATGAAAAGAATAATATTTTTGTGAAAATACCTAAATAGTGCTGTTCTGAAAATAATACCTGTAAAAACATCTGAAATTACTCTCTGCTTGAATTTTTGAGCTTCGAGAAAGCAATGATGCTAAACTGTGAAGCAGTGCTCAATTACTAATTATTTCATACTGTGGTTACACACTTTGGAATTCTGCATTTTTTAAAGTTTATTTTCATTTTTTTTAAAGCTTTTTTTTTTTTTTGAGAGGTTTTTCACTATAGGGCGCGTGCGCTCGCCAGACAGACAGAGAAACAGAGAGACAGAAAGTGAGAAATCACTCCCCAGAGGGGATGGCCACACCGCAATCCCTTCTCTTCCATTCTCCTCTCGGGATCTTGGGCACGCAAGCACACGCGCCCGGCTTGAGTTTTAAGCCACCGGGTCCGGACGCTAACTGCGGTCGACTACGTGGGAGTCCAGCGACATAGCCATTACGCTAACTGCTGGTTCCCAAGTTTATTTTCATTTTTCATAAAAGAGATAGGGAGAGAGAGGAAGAGAAGGAAACGGGGACCTTTGATGGGGTCTTGCCACACAATTATTTTCCCCCACCTTTGCAGCTGGCCGACATCATGGGCATGACCAGAGTGTCCAGGTAGAGCCTGGCCGTCCCATAAGGCTTCAGTGTCACCTCTCCTGCCCATTGTCTGCACTATTTCTTATTCCATACTATTAATTCACAGTCATTGTGTGATTAACATGAGCAATGACAGTTACTTATTTTTAGGAGTAGTTACTCCATTTTAAAGCACATTAGAATCAACTAGGAAAAAAAAAGAATCAACTAGAATACTTTTTAAAAATTAGGCTTCAGGAGCATCATGACATATTTTTCTGCTTTTGTAATAAAAAATGCATAGTGACTTTCCCCACAAACCCAGTAGTTATGATTGAAGCCCACAGGTGGCGTGGTGGTTTAGGCACTGGACTCCCACGTAGCCTACCACAGTTTGAATTCTGGACGTGGGGGCTTGCTTTCTCTCTCTCTCTCTCACTTTCTCTCTCTCTCTCTGGTGAGTGCTCATGCCCTGTAGAAAATTTCAAAATAATAATAAATAAAATTAAATAGTTTTTAAACATTTAGTTATAATTGAGTCCACTCGAGTTTATTTAAGTAAAATCTTCCAGAAAAGTTAAGTGGATTACATTAACTTTATCCACCTATCCACCTTAGTAAGTTTTGCTTTTGAGAGTATCTTTTGCTAAAAAACTTTTATTCTAGAATATCATGTATGTAAAATGACTGAAGTTTATTTAAATTTTATTATTTCTGTAAGTGAACACTCATCATACATGCAACATAATGTCATTTGTTACAAAATGTTCATGTATTTATAAAAGGGCTTAACATCAAAAACAATTTATTATGTAAGTTTTATAACTTGTGAAAAAGGTAATGTCACACAGCTCTGATGATCAGGTCATAGATCCATAGTATATGAATCGTTATTAATGAATATATGATTTATTATTAATAAAGGAGTAATGAAAGGAATTATTAATTATCAATTGTTCCTGAAGCTATTAAGGTAAATAGGTTGATTGATGAGCAAAATATTTTTATTATTTTATAAAGTGAAGTTGTTTTGAATACTTTATAAATTTGAACTAAAGACTGTATTACTGTCTGACTCCATGTAATCTTTAGTATTTGCTTAGTTTATTTTAAGAAATTTCTTTGGCAAGTTAATTATCTGCAAATGTATTTAGCATTTCTTGAAAAACTGCATATACATTATCATACCTTAGATTGAAATGAGTTGAAATTGATAGAATTTTTTGTTTCAAAAAGATAATGTGGACTAGCAGGTGGCATAATGGTTAAGGTGCTGGACTCTCACATGGTTGACTGCTATTTGAATCCCGGACCCGGCAGCTCGCTTTCTTACTTCCTCACCCGCACCCCCAGCCCCCATCTCCCTCTTGTAAGCTTGTGCGCCCTATAGAAAATTAAAAATAATAGCAGGCACAGTGGTTACAGTGCTGGACTCCCACATGACTGACATTGGTTAGAATCCCAGATGCGGTGGCTTGAGAATCAGCTAGTGGTCATGCATGCCCCAAAAGACCAGTCCCCAGGGGGTGATTTCTCACTTACTCTCTCACTGTCTCTGTATCTCTCTGGGGAGTGTATGTGTGCTATGACAAAAACTTTAAAATAATAATAATAATAATAAGCAAAATTAAATCCTAAAACATATGTAATTTGTAGAAGAAAATAAGAAACCTTGGCATGTGGAAGAACTTTCTCAGCATGATTGCAAAAGCGACGTGATCTACACTTTGGCAGAAATGTACGGAACAGAGCCTCTTGCTTCATTTTACACGAGAGGAGATAATGTAGCATGGCAGTTAAGAGCCAGACACTGAGTCAGACTCTCCAGTCATTTACCTGGCTTGAGATCCTAGATATGTGCCTTTGTTTATCACCTCCAATACAAGATTAATAAATATAGTCACCTCTTTTTTTAAAAATTCCAGTTATTTATTACTTTCTTGAGAGAGAGAAAAAATGAGCACATCCCCAACAGTCTTTCGATGCTTTGATCCTACTCCAGCTTCAGGCAGTCCAGAATCATGGGAGCATATCTCCAGCATACTCAGGGAGGTGTCCTCATCGCACAGGTCAGCCTCACAGAGTATCACGTTCTATTATTGTGCCAACTTCTTATCCCCAGTACTTACCGCCTAACATACCTCTGAGGGGGGAAAATTACTGTGCGTCTAGCTCACATTGGCTCTACAAATGTTACTATTTGTATCTAACATCACTAAGATTCCCTGCATTTATCCATGGAAAATAACGCTCTGAATTCTACTCTCAGTACTTTTGGATTTCAATTATTTATGGGGCCATACTCTGAATAATTTCAAGATTCTGATCGTCTTCAGTTTTTCAGTTTTGTCCGTCAACATCTAACATTATTTAATCACAGCCTTTCAAAGTATCTGTGAATATCAATTTGTAGAGAAATGCTCATCCAAATGTCTTGAGGTAAAGGAATATATTGTAGATATAAACACTTTGACCTTTTCATTGTGTTTAGAAAATTAAGAAGTCAGAACAGTGCGACTCGTGTGGCATTTGTTTACACATGGTAGGTTATTACAGACATGAGGCTGAGAGCCAAATGCTATCAAATGAGTGGAGTGTGAATTAAACAAAGCATTCATTATAAAATGAGAATCATAAAATCAAATTAACATATGCAGAAATGCTTTAAAATAATAAGGTGAATTAATGTCAGCTACATAGCTAAAAATGTGAGACTTGAACAGTGTTAATTAAAAGTTCACAAAACCTGTAAAAAATACAAACATTTGGGTTTTTATTCATCTGTTTTTGTTGGAACCTTGTTTGCCTCTTATGTGTGATTTGGTAGCATAGATATTAACATAACACTGTGTCAAATAGTCAAACAAATCTAACAGAATTCACAGTACAGCTATTTTATGGCTTTAGGCTGCATGGTTTGTTTGTTTTTCTACAAGCTCCTTTTCAAATTCTTATACTAATATGCACCCCAAGTCAATATTATTCCTTTGTGTACTAGTCATTCTCAGATACATAGTTATTAAAAGCTCCATATGTGCTATTATGTATTAGCACTACACATAGGTACTTAAACTATAACTTCTAAAATATTCTACCCCTTTATTCTCATTTAGGATTTAGAAATGCCTTAAGCAAGTCTATAACTTCATTCAGACTAAGCTACATAATTATCATAAAATGTGTACAAAGAAATTTAAGCATTTTTTATATTATTCTTTTAGCTCTTAGAATTTTTTTTTTTTTAATGAAAGAGGGAGTGAAAGGAAAAGAGAACAGAAGAGGGAGAGAGTAGAAGAGTAGAGAGATATAGGGATAGAAATTTTTTGCCATGTGACAATTTCCCTACCCCAGCCTTCCATCTGGCTATGCTTATCGCACTACCACATCCAAGCTGTTTTACTTTGGTTTAAAAGACAAAATGAGAGGGCCCAGCCTCACACAATAGCATCTCACATCTTCTGCCACTATGTTGGGCTTAGTTTTAAAATTTTATTTGGATAAGACAAATTATATCACTATTAGTGAAGCAAATTAGCACCATTCTTGCATAGTATCAAAAGCAATGATCACACACGCAAACACACGCACAATTTCTCCTCTGCCTTTATAGTATGTAGGAACCACACCACTTTTCAACATTTCTGCAGTGGCTTATATAAATTTCACTAACCTCTCCATGTTAACATAGTACCATTGCAGAACAGTCATCCAAACTAAACATTTTTGTTGGTAGAGTTCTATGAGCATCTTCTCTTCAGAAGTTATTCTGAGTTCAGCACTTGTTTTATTCATGCTTATTTTTAGTTCATGGATCACATGCAAAATCCCACATTGCGTTTCACTTTCACATCTTTTCATTTTCCGCCAATTTGTGGCAGCTCTTTGGTTTTTCTATTGTCCTATAGAACTTTGATGCTGTGAAAATTACTGGTCAGTTGTTTTGTCTGTTAGCTTTCAATTTGGATTTATCTGGTGTTTTGTCACACGATGATGGAGACTGCAGAGCAAAAGGAAAAGCAAGGAGATGTGATGGATCCTGTCAGGGTATCATATAAATGAGTAAGTCATGTTGACATACACGACTTACTTGTGATTTTCTCCTTGATTGCTTGACCAAGGTGGTGTCTGCCAGGGTACTGTACTGTAACTTACATATTCTCCTTTTGTAATTGCTAAATATTTGTGGACTACATGAAGACTATGCTTATATTTTCATTCTGTTAATTCAGCCCACTATGTTTTTTTTTGAGAGGTTTTTGCTATAGGGCGCATGCACTCGCTGGAAAGACAAAGAGAGACAGAGAGACAGAAAGTGAGAAATCACACACACACACACACACACACACACACACACACACCAGGGGGGATGGGCATGCTGCAATTCCTTCTCCTCCACTCTCCTCTTGGGATCTTGGATACACATGCACACGTACCCGGTGCAGCCACCATTTTTAAAAAGAGATTTTTGCTATAGAGTGTGTATATTCACCAGAGACAGAAAGTGAAAAATCAGTCCCTGGAGGGATGGCCAGGCCACAGTCCCTTCTCCTCCATTCTCCTTTTAGGATTTTGGGCATGTGCCCACATGCGCCTAGTGTGAGTTTTAAGCAGTTGGTTCTAGGACTTGAACCACAGCCAACTACATGGAAGTACAGTGATGTAACTATTATACAACCTGCTAGTCCCAAGTCACTAATTTTAACACCCTTCTACATTTATTAATTGAAATTATTATGCAAAGAAGTGTTGTCACTTCTTCCACATTTGTTTATTTAATCTATTACTTACTTATTTTATGTGAATTCAGTATTTAGTCTCTTCATTCTGTTATAATACTAAAGTTATTATTTTATGGTTCAGGTTGTTCCAACTTTGATCATTGAGACTCTTTTAGGTTGGCTCCTGTGCCCTTTCAGTGAAGCAGTAAGGCCTCTGTCCTTCTTTTTGGGTTTAAGTACCTCCTGACTTTTTGATACCACAAGATGCTCCATCACATGGTGACATCTGTGTTCCAGCCTTGAAATCAACACCTCCTGGGACCAGCAGTTAGCGTAATGGCTATGTCGCTGAATTCCCACGTAGTCGACTGCGGTTCGAGTCTGGACCCAGTGGCTTAAAACTTATGCCGGGAGGTGAAGAGAAGAGGATAGAGAAAGATAGCAAGTGAACAATAGAGAGGCAGGACGTTAGTGAGAAACAGAAATGGCTTATTACCTGTTGGTGATGACATGTATAGTATACTCAACTGGATTGGTCTGAGAAGTACTTCACGATGGGCAAAGTATTTTTATAAGCAAAATGAGAAATAGCGATTGACTGTTTTAAAAAATAATTAGAATAATAATAATGATTGGGGAAAACATAGAAAAGATATTGAATGTTGAGCGGGGAGATTAATGTCTCTTTACTGACTGACATGCATGGCATTCCCTTTTGAAAAAGCAATGTAATACACTGTAAAGTTATATGTAATCCAATGTAATACAAAGAAGATTATGATGATAATAAAAAATTAAAAATTAAACAAAAGAAGAGAGTGGAAGAAAAGGGATTGCTGCATAGCCATCTCCCCTGGGGAGTGATTTTTCACTTTTCCTCTCATGTCTCTCTTCAGAGACTGCAGTGGCCTTATAGAAAAATACTACAATAAGTAAAAAATATGACAACTACCTGCTATTTTGCTATTGATAAATTGTTATAGGAGGGCTGGCAGGTGGTGTAGTGGTTAAAGGCTCAGGAATCTCACATGGCCAAGCATGGTTTGAGTCCCAGACCTGGCAACTTGCTTTCTCACTTACCCTTTCTCTCTGTCTGGTCAAGTTTAAAAACTAATAACAGCAAATAGAATTAAATAAAGAAATAATTCTTTAAAATAAATAAATAAATTGCTACAGAAAGCCGTGGGGGAAAAAAAAAAAAAAAAAAAAACCCAAGCACGTTTGGTGTTCGGGGCGCCCCAA
>NW_006159439.1:3832530-4064653 GCF_000334495.1 Tupaia belangeri chinensis | reverse complement strand
GGGAACGCACAAGCCCAAAAAAAAAACCCCCCCCAAAAAAAAAAAAAAAAAAAAAAAAAAGAAATCAACACCTCCCTCTGATAGTCCAGTTCCTTTCACTGGAGAGTGATGTTTGCGTGTTTTTGTTTTGTTTTGTTTTTGGTGTGTTCCAAAGGGCACATGTACTCACCAGAAAGAGAGACAGAAAGAGAGAGAGTGAACACAGTAGGCCATATAGGAATCTAGCACCTTAACCACCACACCACCTGCTGGCCCTGGAGTTTGGGAACCAAAGTCTGGATTCACACATTAATACTGGAGCATCGTCATCTTAGTGAATAAATTAGATAAGGACACATCTGTATATGAATTCATCCCTGTGCATACACATTTCTTCTGTATTTATATATTGTTCATATGCTTAAAGATTAGACAATATTGATAATTGATTCCAATAGAGTCTCATATGGATCATTTTAGCGTCCTCTTCTTTCAAATTTGTAACATATTTTTTATCTGATTCTCATTATCTACAATGTATTTGCATATTTGGCCAAAAACAGTATACCAATTAAGTAATTTCAGAATTCTCAAGCCGTATGTCTGTGAAAAGCAAATTTTTAGTACCTGTAGTGCAGTGTTTGTGTACAGTTCTTTTGGTCTTTAGCCTTATAGAATACAGTAAAGAGACATCGTTTTTGAGAACTACTAGGCCAGCACTGTTCCTCCCCACTTCTTCACTATAGTTATGCTATTCATTCGCAGCATAATTTGTCATTAGAAACAACTTGTATCCCATCTCTTCAGTCCCTTGTGATTGGCTCAGTTTTGTTAAAAATTAAATATATACATGTTATGGTTTGAATATCGGCTTGTCTTTCAAAATGTTGTGTTTTGAGATTTTATACTGGAAGGTGATAAGGTCTCCTGGGTGGTTATTAGGTCACAGTGATTGCCTTGCAGAGGCAACACTCTTGTGAATAGATTAATAGGATAATGATATCTTGAGAGATAAGACCAGGAATTTCTAACTTCAATGAGAAGGGATTCATTCTCCTGAGACCTGGCCGCTCTAAGGGGAGAGGCTGCTCTGCACAGATCTGCCATCTCTGCACTTTTGTCAGCTATGAAGTCAAGCCTATGACTTTCCAGCTGCCCAAATCATGCCAATAAACACCTGTTACTTTATAAATCACTATGTCTCTGATATTTCTGTTAGAAGCAAAGTAACAACTAAGATGGAAACTTTTATTTTTTATTGTGCAGTTTTATAGCTTTTGACAAATGTATAGCCCTATGTCCATACCACAGATCCCAATCAAACAATTTCCTCACCCACAAATTATCCCAAGCTACTCTTCTATGGACAAACCTTCTCCCCAATCCTAAGAAAGCAGTAACCTCTTTTCTGTACACAATTTTGCTGTTTCCAAAGGGGGCTATATATTGAAACATGCTCTAGGTACTTTGTATTTGCCTTTGTTTACCTAGCAAATAGATTTAAAGTTCATCCATTCTTTTGCCTCCATCAGTAGATTATTCAGCTATGGAAAAATACATCTTCTCTAGGCCTGGTACTGTCAGTTTTGTCTCATTTTAAAGTTTATCTCCTACATAGTGACAGAGACAGAGAAAGCTAGAGCGAAAGAGATAGAGACAGAGAAACAGGTATCGCTAACGGAGTCTTCATGTGCAATCCCTTCCCAGCATCTGCTAGCACCAAATGATAAGTACATGTTCTCTGGGTACTCAAGAAGGTCTCTGGATGTGAACCAAGAACATTCCATGTGGGCCAGCCTCACAGAGTGCTGCATTACTACTGCACCATCTAGCTGCCTTTGGTCTCATTTTAGACAATCCAGCAGGTATATAGAGGTATCTCACTGTGACTTATAATTGTATTTATTTTACAGTTACATCAGATATATTTCCATAAATGTATGTAGGTAGATATTTTAGTAAAGTATACTTCTAGATCTTGTGGCCATTTATAAATTGTTTTGCATGTGTATTGTTGAACTTTGAGAATTCTTGGCATTTTCTAGAGAAAAGTTTTTTGTCACCATTGGGATGGACAAATATTTTATCCCATGGTGTGACTTGTCTTTTAATTTTCTTAACATTGACTTCACACAAGGTTTTTTTTTTTTTAATTAATAAAATCCAATGTATTGCTACTCATTGAGGAGAGAGAAGCTTTGACAGAGCTGAAATAGCATATGCCAGGAGCTTCTGCTGACAACGCCTTCAGTGCCCTGCACTTGCCAGGATGAAGCCTCCAGAAGTAAGAGGGGAAGAGGCCCAAATACAGAGAAAATATGAAAGCCAAACCAAAGACTGGACTCACACTTGGCGCTGGGAAGAACCAAAAAGGTAGCCTGCAAAATGGTTCCTTCAAAGTTGGAAAGACCTTGAACACTGGAGTGAGACAGACCAGAGTAAAACCTGCCCATGCACTCACTGGCTGTGTGACTTGGAATAAGTGACTTCCTGAGCTTCAACTGGTTGTCTTCATTTGTGAAGTGGAGATAAAAGCACCTACCTTGCAGCCATTATAAAATCTAAATGGGATATACCATAAGCCTGATGTTTAATAACTGGGAGCTGTTAAAATAGTTGTCTTATCCCAGCCTTCTTGAGAGACAGAGCAACTTGCTCAGTCATACACTGACACAGTGGCAGAATCGTGGTTCACCCTATGCTCCAGTCTGGGGTTCCTGTGCACCACACCACCCCAACCAAAGGGGAAACAACAGTCAGAAATAGATGAGCTTGAGAAAGCCTTTCAGGTCTCGATCATCACTTGGTCAGAGTAGCAGATACAACATAGTGAACCAACCCCAGGTGGATGTCTACTTCAGTGGTTGAAAATAAAAGAAGCAGGGGGAAAGTCAAATGGAAGCAAGCATTCTCCCAAAAAAGTGTTTTTTTTTTTTTTTAATGTTCACTTACATGGGAAAAGAAATATGAAAGAATATAGCATGAAGGTATATCTTTCTCCAAAAATTCTTCCCTAAGAACTTGCTTTTTTCAGTTGCAGTTATAATTCAAGAATTGCCAAATAGAGATTACAAAATTGAAATAGAGTAGAAGGGGGTGGACATCAAGGGAAAGGTAGTAATTACATGCCATTTCTTTTCTAGTATCTGATAATGTGCAGTTTTAACTTTTCCAGCAAGTCAGAGTTACATAAGCAGATGTCATACAATTGGAGTGTGTAAAAATATAAAACTTATAAAGTATCATGGCCATAATATTTTAGAAAATAAACATTAAAGTGAAAAATATCAGAAAATACAAATAAGATCATTTAAATAGTTCTGTTTCTTCCTATGAGTAGTAGCTGCAAATGACGGCCTGTCATGTGAAAGAATAAAGCATTCGCTTGTATATAACTTGGAAAGCGGTAATGTTTCTGAACACGGACTTTGTAAGAAAACATGGAG
Organism: Tupaia belangeri chinensis; assembly: GCF_000334495.1. Classification (NCBI taxonomy): domain Eukaryota; kingdom Metazoa; phylum Chordata; class Mammalia; order Scandentia; family Tupaiidae; genus Tupaia; species Tupaia belangeri. Next base: position 4,061,228 of record NW_006159439.1, on the reverse strand, counting down.
GACATCTTACATGCAACAATGTTATCAAAAGGAAGAAATTACTTACTGAAGGACCAAGTTGGAAGAATATTATGAGCCTTTTTTCCAATTTGCCCTTAATCCATGTTGGGATGTGTACACATTGCATGGGGTCTCATGCAAGATCTAGCACTAATATATGGATTAGAGATTGTCTTTGATCTGAGCCTTTATGTCTTCAGTTTTGAGTGTATTAAGGAATGTTTTCTCTGATTGTTGTGACTAATATGTAATACAAAACTGATTTATAACATTAAAAAAAATCTTATTTTTCTTAAACCAATGGATATTGCTTTGGTGTTGTCTCTCTGCTTCTTTTGTTAGGCTTTTTAATAAATAGGTTATACATGAGATTGATTCAACCTTTTATTTTTTATCTTGTTAGTATACATTTTTTAGTTTTTTTTTTTTTTGAGCGGTTTTTGCTATAGGGCGCATGCACTTGCCAGACAGAGAGAGACAGAAAGCGAGAAATCACCCCCCCAGGGGTGATGGTCATGCCGCAATCCCTTCTCCTCCATTCTCCTCTCGGGATCTTGGGCACGCACGCACACGCGCCCGGCATGAGTTTTAAGCCACTGGGTCCGGGACGTGAACCATGGTCGACTACGTGGGAGTCCAGCGACGTAGCCATTACGCTAACTGCTGGTTCCCCGTTAGTATACATTTTTTGATGTTTTTAAAACATGTAATGCTTGTTGCTGGTTTTGAAAACTGAAATGTAGAAATCTTGTCTAGAATTGTAATATTGAGATAAATGGTTTCAGTTGCTAAAAAGTAGATACATCTTTTGTTCTATAGACTTTTGCTTTTGAGTGAGCATTTAAATTTATCTAGTAAGAAGCCCTTATAAGTTTGAATTTTGTTGTTGGTATGGTAAATGCTACTGTTCTTCAGTCTTCAAAGTCCTATAGAAATAAGTTACATTTAGGGCAGGAATTGGTTTAGGAAAGGAAATCTCTGATTCTGAGTTTTAGTCTTTTCTTTGCTCTCTGCTCAGAGACGTCTCCCTATCTGTTCTTACTCCTCTCCAATCTCTGCAGCAATGTTCTGCTGTTATCTGAAGTTGTAACCTCAGTATTGGAAGGGTGAGAGTGGGTACACAGCATCCGTGGCTTTGATTAAACTTCCATCTAAAGCATACTAACAAATCTACTTAAAAACCCATTACTCACAAATAATAAATAAAAATTCATCTTCATCTCAATACATCAATACTAATTTTATTCTGCATTTATATGATTTATACTTCTAATATTCAGCAAAAAGATTAATACTAAGTGACATGTCTTACTTATTTTGCAGAGCCTTAAAATCATTAGAAGAAAATGCGTCCAAATTTGGGCCACTAGCTTCCATAATGATACAACAAATTAAGTAAATGTTCAGTTTTTAGTAAGCAACAATATCACGAGTTGGGTGCTACTGCTTGGCAGGCAGGGTCCACATGAGAGGCCAAGGTTCAGTTTCCATCCATCCTAAAAGCTGGGCCTGTGTCTGTGATCTTAACTTCTGGGGAGACAGAAACAAGATGATCGTTATTTAGAAAGACCCTGACCAAAACCAAAATAAAACAAAACAGACACACACTCATGAAAATACACATGAAAAAAAATCACCACGCATACACACGATGTATTCAATTGTTAATACTAATTCAAAATTATTAATAAAAATTTTTTATTCATTATTCTGCGTATCTGAAAATTTCTAAAGAAAATTTATACCACAGAAATAATCTGTATTTCTCAAATACTACTCTGTATTTTTGTATTTCTGCTACACTGTATTTCTCAAAACTGAACTGGGAAAACAAGGATATCCAATGATCAGGGAAGCAAATTTATATTAAATATGAATGCATGATCTATGCTATTAAACTACTATACAATGAATTGGATTTGATAGCATTTAGAAAGCTATGTACACCAATCTGGGAATAATTCATATTTTAATATTGATGGCAAACATTTTTGCAGTAAAATATGTATGAAAAGGGGAAAAGCCTATTAAAGATGTATGTAAAAAGAAAATATTGATGACATTTGGAAAATGGCATGTCAACTCTGATTTCCTTAGAAAGCTCTTCTTTTGAAACTTGAAAGTCATAATGAGAATATCAAATTACAAGAAAAACTATTACTTTCTGACACATTATTTTAAATTGTTCTGATGGCATTTAAAAGAAAGACCTATGTTAATCATATATAGTATTTTAAATAATAAATGAGAACACCAAAAGAATATGTACCATAAAAGATTGAAAACTCAACATAAATTATAAATTACTTTTCTGGACACTATTGAAAAAATACTCCTCCAGAGTTAAAGGCTATAGTGGCTTAAATAACACAAACTAATTGCAATATGCCTTATCTTTTGATGTTATATTTAATAAGTTCTTGTGAGAATTAAAAGATGACAAGTTCCTGAAGATATAGTGAAAATATTTCAATGGTAAAGAATAAATCTTCACATTTCATTATTCCCTCTACATAAATAATTTTATTCCTCTTTGCACAAAATTATTTTTAAATGTAATATTGATTACTGTAATATTTATTCATTTACATAATTTTCAAGTCTATAATTCCATGTATATTGTACAGATTTTTTAAAAAATCCTATTTGGCTATTTAAAATGTATTCTGGGGACCAGCAGTTGGTATAATGGCTATGTCGCTGGACTCTCATATAGTTGACCATTGTTCAAGTCCCGGACCCAGTGGCTTAAACTCACGCCAGGCATGTGTGCATGTGTGCCTAAGATCCCAAGAAGAGTATGGAGGAGAAGGGATTGAGGCATGGCCATCCCCCCTAGGAGGTGATTTCTCACTTTCTATCTCTCTGTCTCTCTCTGTCTCTCTGGCAAGAGCACACACCCTATAAAAAAAATTAAAAATAAATAAAATGTATTCTGTAAAATCTAAGTTTATTAGCTATTTAAAACTAATTATAATTAATTTTTAAGACTTACTTCATTGGATTGTACATATTTATTTATTTTTTAATTTGACTATAGAGGGACATAGTGAGAGATAGAGAGAGAGAGAGAGAGAGAGAGAGAGAGAAGTTACCTTTCTTTCAGGTCTTTTTCGGGCATATATTATTATTTTTTAATACATTTTATTTAACTTTATTTATCCATTTATTTATTTATTTTTAATTTGACCAGAGAGGGACAGAAAGAGAGAGAGGGAAAGAAAGCTACCAGGTCCAGGACTTGAACCACAATCAGCCATGAGGGAGTACAGCGTCCACAATCACCAGGCCACTTGATGGCCCTCAGGCATGTATTATTAAAAGGAGCACAAGTGGAAGTTGAACATTTGAAAAAAGATTCATTTTAAACTCTTCACGCTCTAGAACTTTTTATAAAAGTCTGTATACTTCTGTGAGTGAGCTATGTTTACACAGGAAGAGTCCATGATATAGAATTTACAATTTATTTTTAAAAATCTATTTATCTACTTAGAAATAGACAATAAAGTTAGCATGCACAATTCTAATAGGAAAATTTATACTTATAAATCCATAAATTAAGGTGCCAGCGTATGACATAGCAGTCATGTTGTGCTGGACTCCCACATATCTGACGGCAGTTCACGTCCTGGACCGGGTAGCTTGAAAATCATAGCAGGTGCATGTGCGTGTGTGCCAAGATCCCTGGAGGAAAATGGAGGAGAAGGGAACATGATATGGCCACCCCGTGGGGGTGATTTCTCACTTTCCTTCTCACTGCCTCTGATTCTCTCTCCAGAAGGCACACATGCCCTATGGCAAAAACCTATTAAAATACATAAATTAAGTATAGTTTTGTTATTATGGACATGTGCATCAATAGTATGTATACTTTTTTGTGGAATTTTTAATTTAATTTAATTTTATTTTTATTTATTTATTTTTTTGGAGAGGTTTTTGCTATAGGGAGCATGCGCTTCCCAGACAGAGAGAGACAGAGAGACAGAAAGCGAGAAATCACCCCCCAACAGGGACGGCCATGCCACAATCCCTTCTCCTCCGTTCTCCTCTTGGGATCTTGGGCACGCACATACATGCGCCCAGTATGAGTTTAAACCACATGGGAATCCAGCGACATAGCCATTATGCTAACTGCCAATCCCTGGAAATTATTAATAAATATATTGAACCAAAGTGTGATTGTGTTTCATTAAATGGTTTGTTAGCTCACAGGCAAATAAAATATTTTCTTGTAATACTGGAAAGTAAATGTTTAAGGGTCATGAATTCCAGTCACTTATAAAAGGTATTTCTGTTTCTATAATGTTTTATAATACATTTGGGTTAGCACATTTGTAATTACTAAAGTGCTTGATGCTGTAACTACTGTCCTATGACCACATTTGTGCTACGTGCTGAGGGTAACATTAACTGTGAGTTAAAACATTAGGGCCACTGTAGGCTCCAGAACTGGAGCTGGTTATTTTGATACCACAGATAAAATAGTTAGCTTGTGTTTAGTGACAATGTTTTTCCGAAATAAAATGGATTGTATATGCAGATGTGTTAGTATCACATTTATCACAGCTACATGACATCTGCCCAGAGTCATCTGAGAAAAATGCAGACACAATTCATATCTTACACGTACTTTGGAATTTTTCAGGTTTATAATAGTAAAATATATGTTTAATTTGTGTCCCTTTCTTTCTTTCCTTTTCTCTATAGAGTACATGAGCTCACCAGAGAGAGAGAAAAAGTGAAAAATTACCTCTGCCCCCAGGAAAAGTTCATACTGTAATCCATTCTCCCGCATTCTCATTTTGGGATTTGTGGCATGCATGCACATGTGCCCAGCATGTTTTCTTGTCAGGAGGTCTGGGACTCAAACCAAACAGTAAACCAGGTAGGATCTAGTGTCTTAACCATCACACCACCAACTAACCCCGTCCATTGCTTTCTGTCTTTCACTACATCTCATGCTCTCTCTCTTCAACAAAATATTAACGCCAGCAGGTGGCATACAAGGTTAAGGCACTGGAGTTCCACATGGCTGACCACAGTTTCTGTCCTAGATCTGGTGGCTTGAAACTCATGCTGGGTACATGTGTATGCATACACAAGATCCCGTGAAAAGAAGAAGGGATTGCAACATTACTATTCCCCAGAGGGCATTTCTCATTTTCTGTCTCAGTGCCTTTCTCTGTCTCTCCAGTGAGCACACACATCCTATGGCAAAAACCTATTATGTGTGTGTGTGTGTGTGTGTGTGTGTGTGTATACATACACACATACAAAATGCATAAAATGCATTGCAGCTTAACAGAAAGGTAGAATCAGAAGGGATTATTTTTCTGTAGAGATTCATATTGTCCATGTATGTATGATTATAACTAGTTAGAACTAGCCAGAATGAGTGACCTTGTGGTGACTGCTGTTTTGTGAGTTTGCTTGAAGGATGCATGTACAGGGAAGGCTGAAGCACAGCTGATCCTCACTGCAGGCATGGAGTGTGGTTTCTGGTTGTAGCAGAACACACACTTGGGACAGTACCAGTTTCAATAATAGTCCAATGGGACTGTGGCTTCACTTGGCCAATCACAGCTGCACTAATTCCAATTCTTCATATGCATACACAGACCTGATTGAGGACTGAGACTGCTGGCGATTACTCCTCTATGACAACCCATCCCTACACACATTGGGGAAGACAACTTCTGTCTTCTAGGTAACATCACCTATGATAAGTCTTCCTCCTCAACAAAACTTATGAGTCAGATTTGGGCTGTTCTGGCAGCAAGCGATGGCTTTCCAATTGGTACTTAGTTTGATTCAGTATCATGATCATTCCAGCTAATCTGGTGAAATATTTAATGAATAATAAATATTAGAAAATTCTCATCAGTGCCTATAGTTCAAGTTCTTATCCAATGCTGGAACTTATAAAATTACGTGTCTCTGGTTGACATTCACTTTCTGTTCAAAGACATAGATTGTCATAAATACACTAATTCTAGAGGTAGTTCTTTGCAATTTTTAAATATGAATGATTATTACAATAATCTTTCTCATTTTTACCTAATGATTATATCTAGGTAACTACTTTCTTTTGGTTCTGTATTCAACTTATAGTTGAGTATAGATAATTCCTTGGGAACTAAAGTTTTATAATTAACAAAAAAGTAAAGAAAAGAGAAATTTTTATTATAAAACTTAAGAGGACCAGCAGATGGTATAATGTTTACATCACTGGACTCCACAGAGTTGAGCACGCTTTTAGTCTTGGACCCAATCAACTTGAAACTCATGCCAGGTGCATGCGCATGTGTACCCCAAATCCCAAGAGGACAATGGAGAAGAAAGGATAGAGGTATTGCCATCTCTCCTGGGGGAGGGGGTGACTTCTTGCTTTCTGTCTCTCTGTCTCTCCATGAGCACATGTGCCCTATAGCAAAAATTTCTAAACAAAACAAAACAAACAAACAAAACAAAAAACTCATCAATTAACTGAATCAGCAGAGTATCTTGATGGTTTAATGCCCCCAATCTTGTGATGATAATATGGATGGATGTGCACACCTCTGGAAAGGTTGAGATATGGGCCAATTCCATGAGGTGAAGCTAATGGTCATGAGATATTTATGAACCCCAGCTGTGGCAAGCAGCCAGGTCTCAAAAAAACAGGACAATAAGAAAGAAGAGAGGAGAGCTCAATGTATGGAAATCCAAAGTCCTCTTACTTCTTTACATTTTGAGTAAGACTGCTACCATCATAAAATTTTCCTGAAAAGATATCTGAAGGGTAAAAAAAGACCATTTTTATAATAGTAAGCAACTGAGAGGATGTAAGCATGAACTTGAACATGAACCAAAAACAATAACAAAGCAGAGAAAGCCGTTTTACAGAGGAAAAGTCTCATTCTAGGTTCACATTGAAGTTCTTTCTGCAAATGAAGGATTCAGACTTGCTCCATCCTGATCTGTCAACATAAGTCAGAGTCTTACAGGTTTCTGAAGTAAAGTCTAGAGATGCAGCTTGTGGCTTTTCCAGGAACACAGATTGCCTGAGTAGTTCCAGTCAGTTTTTGCTACTCAGAATGTTGAGATGGAAGGATTCACACAGAGTGAAATCCCGTATTAAAAACAACAAAACAAAACAATAAAACAAAACAAAACAATAAAACAAAAACCAAGTCATTTAAATTTAAGGATCAAAAGTTTGATGAATATAAAGATGTCTATATTATCGCATAATGTTTATTTATACTGATTTATTTATAATTCCTTAATTCCTCAGCATAAGTCACAGAATTTCAAATAACATATTTGGATATCAACTTCTTTTTAAGAGAGATTTTTGCTATAGGATAGATGTGTTCCCTAGAGAGACAGAGAGGCAGAAAAGACAGAAAGTGAGAAATTATTCACCTGAGAGTATGGCCACAAAACAATCCCTTCTCCTCCATTCTTCTCTCAGGATTTGGGACACTTAATACACGAGTGCCCAGTGTGAGTTTCAAGCTACAGGGTCCGGGACTTGAACCATGGCTGACTATGTGGGAGTCCAGTGACGTAATCATTATGCCAGCTGCTGGTTGCAATAGCAGCTTTTACTAACAACATGTAACATTTCAAAACAGGTTAATTACTTAATTTATTCATGATTTAAAGTTTTTGTCATAGAGCGTATGTGCTTGCCCAAGAGAGACAGAGAGAGAAGGAAAGTGATAAATTGTCCCTCATGGAAATTGACCATGCCACAGTCCCTTCTCTTTTATTCTCCTCTTGGGATTTGGGGTGAGCATGCACATGTGCCTGGTGTGATATTCAAACCAGTGAATCTGGGACTTAACTTGCTGTCAGTTAAGTGGGACTTCAATGCCTTAACCACTACTCACTCCATCTACAAGTCCCTGCCTATCTCTTTATAAAATGAATTAAGCCAGTAGACATTTCCTTAATATTCACTGTTATCATTTTTTCAAGTGTTTATTCTAACATATTTTAATTAATTAATTTTATTATTATTATTATTATTATTATTAGCTATAGGACATATGCACTTACTAGAGAGAGAGAAAGAGACAGAAAAAGAAGGAATCTTAGAAAGCAAGGCACCAGTTCTGGTACTCAAACCATGGTCAGTCATGTGGAAGCCTAGAACCTTAACCACCATGTCATCTGCAGGTAGGTCCCAAGAGCTTTTATTATAATATTAAAGATAACATTTGTAAATAACATATGATGTAATCAACTATATTAGTATACCCAAATAAGTACAGCAAAATATCATAATATTTTTTAAAGAATAAAGTTTATTAAGTCTATTTGCTTAAAAATGGAAAATATAGGGGCCTGCAGGTGGCGTGGTTTTTAAGGGTGCTGGAGTCCCATGTGGCTGACCATGGTTCAAGTTCTGGACCTAGAGACTTGCTTTCTTATACTCTCTCTCTCTCTCTCTCCCTCACCTCTCTCTCTCTCTCTAACTCTGTCCTTCTCTGGTCAAATTAAAATTAAATAATAAATAAATAAATCTAAAGTTAAATAAAATAGTTCTTTAAAAAATTGAAAATAAAAGAGATTCAATTTTTCACTTTAGTTATTAGAGGTCAATAATACATAACCAGACTATCAAATATGTTTTTCTGCTCAGAGGATTCAGTAGGCATTAAGTTAGATTTTAAATTTCAGAGTAATGTATTAGAAAAACAGGGACCAGTAGTTAGCATAATGGCTATGTCACTGGACTCCCATGTAGTTGACTACGGTTCGAGTCCTGGAACTGGTGGCTTAAACTCATGCCAGGCGCGTGGGCGTGTGTGCCCAAGATCCCGAGAGGAGAATGGAGGAGAAGGGATTGCAGTGTGGCCATTCCCCATGAGGGGTAATTTCTTACTTTCTGTCTCTCTGCCTCTCTCTGTCTTTCTGGCAAACGCATGCACCTTATAGCAAAAACCTCTCCAAAAAGAGAAAAAAAAAATAAAACATAAAATCTATAAACAGCAATTCTGTTACAAAATGTTTATTAAATAGTCAATGAAGCCGTTACACGTTAAAAAATTTTTATAAAATAGTAAATAAAGCCGTTACACTAGTTGAATTTTAAAATTCTGATTAAAGAATGGAAATTAATTATACTATTATATAGTATACAATGGTATAAATCATTTTATTCATTACTTTACCACATTCTACACAATATTAATTGTATAGCAATAGAAGATACTTAGACTTTAAAGAAATTATAAAACAATTTTCATGAAAGTCTCAGCTACTTAATGAGCCTATTTAGAGTGTAAAATTATTGCTTTCTCTTAATATTATTTTTCATAAGAATGAAAATTAAGTTCAAATAATTTGTTTTTATTTCCATCAATATGTTTTCTGTAAACAATCTTTTTTTAAGGTTTTGCCATAGGGAATGTTAGTCCACCAGAGAGGCCAAAAGAGATGTAAATGGCAGGTGGTATGGTGGCTAAGGATGCTGGATTCCCAAATGGCCAACTGTGGTTCAAATCCTGGACCTGATGGCTTTCTCTCTCTCTCTCTCCCTCTTTCTCTCCCTCTGTCTTTCTCTGGTCAAATTTAAATAAATAAATAAATAAATAAATAAATAAAGTTCAATAAATTTTTTTTTTAAAAAAAAAAGAGAGAGAGAGAGGGACAGAAAGAGACAGTGAAAGAGAAAGAAAGAAATCACTCTCCACCCCTATGGGTGATTGTCATGTCCTTCTCCTCCATTCTTTTTTTTTGGGGGTTGAGAGGTTTTTGCTATAAGGCATGTATACTCACCAGAAAGACAGAGAGAGAGACAGAGAGATAGAGAGGAAGGCCACCCCTGGGGGGATGGCCATGCCACAATCCCTTCTCCTCCATTCTCCTCTTGGGATCTTGGGTATGCATGCACACGTGCCCGGCGTGAGTTTAAGCCACCAGGTCTGGGACTCGAACTGCAGTTGACTACATGGGAGTCCCGCGATATAGCCATTATGCTAACTGCTGGTCCCTCTCCTCCATTCTTGTCCTGGGATTTAAGGCATGCACACACACACATGCCTGACATGATTTTTAGGCTGCTGGGTCCAGGTTTTGAGCCACAGTTGACCAAATGGGAATCCACCACCTTAAACACCTTGCCTCCTGCTAGTCCTCTGTAAACAGTCTTTGCAAATCTTCATCACTTGATGCTAATGGCAAGAAGACACAAATGTATACAGATACAAATTAGACACGCAGCTCAAAATGTTTGCAATTTAGATTTGCCATAAGTCTCATTAAACTTTTTGAATTCAGTTTGAATTGCATCTGTTAAACTAAACTATTTTGGCCTAAAATGGGTCACTGTAATCCCAGACTTGGATTCCTATGGGTAAGCCAAAATCATACATGTTAGGCAGTTTCCTGAGCTGGTTGTTAAGTACCAGCCAATCACACTAGCCCACTTCAGTCCATCTCAGAAAGTCCATCCTTAAGGCTGTTTGTCCAGTCCAATTATTTCTCTACCTCAGTCTTTCACTTTCATTTTTGTAAGTTAATTTCCCTTTCCAGAATTTAAAATACTGAGTTGACCAGGAGGGTATCCAGAGTTGCTTGTAAGTTAGTCTGGAAAACTCTCCAATTCGACTGCTGTTAAGATTTGATCAATTAAATTTCACTCAATTAAATTGGCTGGATTTTTTCTTTTTACACATCATTTCAAAATAAATATGTTCATGAGCACAATTTACATTTTTGGAAAAAATGTTCATTTTCTCCCATTTGAAGATGGGGACTTCAAAACCTTTTCATGAAAATATATACTTATTTGCTTAGAAAGTAAAAGAATACTAAATTCATTTGTAGATATTCATCTTGCAACTTGCATCTCTTTATTTTTTATTATTTTATTTTTTAACAATCACTGTGTATCATTACAGCATACCAAATGAACTTTCGCATCACGAATTCAGTCAAAGATATTACCGTACACATTATCATCAGCAGATAGTTTTCTATTTCTGTGTACATTGAATGTTTAGTTTCTTTCTTCCCTTGATTCCCATACTCTCACCCTGCCCCGTTTGCCACCCTCCTCCCACACTGTCTCTAGTATCCACAGTTCTCGCCATGCCTTATCCTTCCAATCTGACTTTCATTGTTACCTAAATGCAGGAAACACACACAAAAAATGTTCAGAACCCCCCCCACACATATACAGAGAGATTATTTTGATGAGGTATAATTTAAAACTATATTCATGCTAATTATTGTACAAAAGCATTTCTGTTCGTAATATGGGCAGTTTTGTTCATATTACAAAGCACACTAGGATCTCAGAATTGACAAAGGTAGATTCATTTTATTTAATACATTTTTTAATGTCCAAGAACCGGTGTTCTTTCTGTACTTTCCTGGCAGAAAAAAAAATCTCCTGAGATTAAGGACTTAAAGTCTAGTGTGTGATTGTGACACATTCTGCTCTCCAAGATCATCTGTCTAATAAGATAGCAAACTGCAAAGTATTGAGAAATTGATTTTGCCAAGTTTTAACTTAATGAAAAGCAGCCTGGTTTCAATCACACTGGAAGGTGAGATAGAGTTGCTTATTAAGACCTGAAATACATTGCAAGTCATGCAACTTCCTGTCTTAAGAGATAAGATGTAACTAAAGAAACTGGTCTCTAACAGAAACAAAAACAAAACAAAACATATCAACGGGAAAGATATTGTTATGCCAAATGTGTGTTTGGAAATTTGCCAGTGTATCAACATAAGAAAATCAATCCTAAAAAAAAAAAAAAAAAAAAAAAAAGGCAGCAGCAGCATCATACCAGGTTCATTTTCTAGCTCAGCCAAACAAAAGACAATAGGCTTATTTGCATTTCCTCTGATAAGAAAAGATATATTTCTGCATATATAAAACTTTTTTCTTTTCTAAATATGTACTTGTCTTTGTCTTGTTCTCTCTCTCTCTTTTTTGATGTATTATACAAACCAGATGCATCAAAATCTGGTAAAAAATATGTCTTAATAATAAAGAGATTCTAGTTTTATTTTATATATCTCCTCTGTAGAAGAAAAAAAGACACATTATCATTGAATTTTCTTAAGAAAACATGTACTTATTTTTATGCTCCTGTCTAAAAAATACTTAAATCTCTCTTTTATACCACTGTATACAATAGACTTTTTTATTTTTATTTTTATTGTCATCATAATCTTCTTTATATTACATTGGATTACATATAACTTTACAGTGTATTACATTGCTTTTTCTAAAGGGAATGCCATGCATGTCAGTCAATACAGAGACATTAATCTCCCCGCTTCAACATTCAATATCTTTTCTATGTTTTCCCCAATCATTATTATTATTATTCTAATTATTTTTTTAAAACAGTCAATCGCTATTTCTCATTTTGCTTGTAAAAAGACTTTACCCATCATGAAATACTTCTCAGACCAATCCAGTTGAGAATACTATACATGTCATCACCAACAGGTAATAAGCCATATCTGTTTCTCACTAATGTCCTGCCTCTCTATTGTTCACTTGCTATCTTTCTCTATCCTCCTCTTTTTACCCATCACCTGTATACAATAGACTTCTAGTTACTAGTTTTACTTTACTAAGTAAATAGTACTTGATCATTCTGTAGCTAGAGAAAATTATACTTTTTATTGGTCACAACATGAAAATTTTGAGAATCCTTTGTCTTTTGATAAAAAGTCAGTGCGCTTGGGCTTCTACAGACCCTTTATGATATACTTCCAGACTAACAGAGGCTGCTGCTTACTATTATTTTAGACATGACCCAGCATCATGGCGCGTTCAGTAGAGTAAAATGGCCAGATACTGGAGCCACAGGGAGGCCCAGGTCTAGAACCCAGGTCAACCTGAACAAACTTCTCAGGAGTGTGCATGCCTCTGGATGGCTGGAAGGGTGGGAAATGGGTGGGTATTACAATGTGGAAAGGCCCTGTTAAGAGTTTGACTCTCTCTTCCATGAAGAAAAAAATGAAAACAAACTTGATTTGCTTTCTAAAAGTTCAAAAACTCATTCATTAAACATGTTTTCATTGAGTGCCTTAATCTGTGTGAGAAAGTTAGATGGAAGTTGAGAAATTGAAACAAAATGAAAAGACTACTATTAAAATTATATCAAAGCTTCGTCCAGAGAACTATGTCTATAGGTCATGCAACATCTAATTTATTCTAATGATTCTTCATTGCTTAAAGGGCTGAAATGCAGGCTATATTTAGTTTGATGTTTTCTTCAATATATTCCTTAATGTCAAAATCAATTGAGAAAAGAGAGTCTTTGTATATATCTTTGAGGTACAGAATAAAAAGTAATCAAACAATCATTTTGGAGCTAATTGATTCTTTATTTTTTTTCCTAGTAAATATGCAATTACAAAGAAGTACTGGAACCAGAATATGAACAATAAATAATACTATTCAAATTAAAGCAATATTTCGAGCATTTTCAAAATTATTAATTAGAATTTTACTGTATAAATTATATTTTACTTATTATATCTTTAACAGAAAAAAATAACTACACTGGCACACCAGTGAAAGGTCTTCAAAAATTCACGAAAAATGTATATTATGACAAACGATACATGGATTTCAGAATGTTTTGCATAAATATAAACTCTCAATAGGGCCAGCAGGTGGCATAGTGGTTAAGATGCTGGACTCCCACATGGTCAACTACAGTTCAAGCCGCAGACCCAGAAGCCTGAAAATCATGCCTGAAAATCATATGTGTTTGCATGCCCAAAATCCCAAAAGGAGAGCAGAGGAGGAGGAATTGCAGTATGGCCATCCCACCTTGGGAGTGATATCTCATTTTCTTGCTTATTGTCTCTCTATACCTCTCTCCAGCAAGCGCGCATAACCTATGGCAAAAATATAAAAATAAAATAAATAAACTCTTACTTTAATTTTCTTTTTTCCATGAACTCTTTGAAATATCTTCACACATTATGAAACAAAGACTAACATTTTGTTAAATGTTCAATGCTAAGTTATTTTTCTGCAGAATTCAAAATAAACTTTATTTGTGTACACTTTTTAAATTATTTTAACCATGTAAGTGATTTTATTTTTTTTTTACATTTTTCAATTTCATTTCCTTTTACACATTCAATCACATTATTTAGTTTAGAAAGTGAATATTTCAACAGGTGAACATTTCTCCCTAGTACAGTTGATAAAACTATTAAATATCTTGAACAGATAATACCACATTTCTTTGTCCCATTAATGCTTTGCCTTTCTATTTTTTGAGAGATTTTTGCTATAAGGTGCATGCACTTGCTGGAAAGACAGAGAGAGACAGAAAGACAGAAAGCTAGAAATCACTCCCCAGGGGAGGATGGCCACGCCGCAATCCCTTCTCCTCTATTCTCCTCTCAGGATCTTGGGCATGAATGCACACGTGCCTGGCGTGAGTTTAAGCCACAGAGTCCAGGACTCAAACCTCGGTCGACTACATGGGAGTCCATAGCCATTATGCCAACTGCTGGTCCCTATTTATGTACATTTTGTACTTCATATAAATATCACTGATTTGAAAAAATTATTGTATCATGCTAGTATTTGTTATTTGCCTATTTTAATTTAGGTCTAGTCATTGATTAAATTATGCTTACAGATAACATGTACACATGGTAAGATATTTAATACTTTGAAGAAGTAAGTGCTATGAAATAATAAATGAACTTCAATTACTTTAGGAAGCTTTGGGGTTGATTACAAGAGACTGCATCTTGTAAAATTTATTAATGATAATAAATAGGAGTCATTTTTATGTTTATGATTAAACTCTAAGGAAATTTTATTACAATCTCACATAATGATTGAATCATTAAAATTCAAGATAATTAGTGAGTGTAGCAGTTAGCGTAATGACTATGTCTGTTGAACCCTCATGTAGTCAACCACGGTTCAGGTAGTTTAAACTCACGCTGGGCGCGTGTGCGTGCATGCCCAAGATCCTGAGAGGAGAATGGAGGAGAAGGGATTACTTCATGGCCATCACCTGGGAGGGTAATTTCTCGCTTTCTGTCTCTTTGTCTCTCTCTGTCTTTCTGGTGAGTGCATGTGCTCTATAGCAAAAACCTCTCTAAAAAAAAGAAAAATAATTCAAGATAATTTTGCAAATTACTAATAAGCTTTATTTTTTTTTTGGGGGGGGGAGAGGTTTTCGCTATAGGGCACGTGCACTCGCCAGACAGACAGAGACATAGAGACAGAAAGCGAGAAATCACCCCCCAGGGGGAATGGTCACGCTGCAATCCCCTCTCCTCCATTCTCTCCTCGGGATCCCAGGCATGCACGCACATGCGCCCGGCGTGAGTTTTAAGCCACCCGGTCCGTAACGTGAACCGCGGTCGACTCCGTGGGAGTCCAGCGACATAGCCATTACATTAACTGCTGGTTCCCGCAAATTACTAATAAGCTTTAAAAATAGAAACTACTTGAAATAATTGTACAACTACACATTTTAACATTAGTATATCATCAATATAAAACACAGACATAAATTAATTAATTTCTTGTGAAGTTTCAGCATTCTTTACTGCTAATACGAGTATCTATGTTTTACTCAATAGGTACATTGAGATATAATTCATTTTTAGAGATTTCCTTTGTAAATAA
The DNA here is from genome assembly GCF_000334495.1 of Tupaia belangeri chinensis. Taxonomy (NCBI): domain Eukaryota; kingdom Metazoa; phylum Chordata; class Mammalia; order Scandentia; family Tupaiidae; genus Tupaia; species Tupaia belangeri. The sequence goes on along the minus strand of NW_006159439.1, from coordinate 4,045,597 downwards.
TCTAAATTTATAATTATAAATTTATTTAGTATTGATTATTACGAATATTTTCAAAATAAAGCAAAATGTGTATTTTTGTTTTGGTCATTAACATCAACAAAAATATAATTTATTATCTATTTAAAAAGGTAAATTTAGTCAAAATATTTTTTAAAAAGAACTAATTTGTACATAAATGAGGACTACAGTGGTATGTAGCCTGGGTGAACATTTTGAGAGATGCCCTGAAAATACTCACCAAAGTCTTACAATCCTTAAGCACTATTTAAAAGCAAAAACTACAACTAGAGGCAATGGAGAGAAGGGGGCAAGAGAGAATACTAGTTATTTGAGGACGATTCCTTGGCTAACAGGATCAGTAACAATGGTGTTGTCAGTCTAACTTTGCACTGGTAGTTTCTGGGAAAAAGTTCTTGCAGAAGTAATTTTTCCATCAGATTGCAGTGGTCTATGTGCAAGGCTGTGATTCTCACGGGTCTATCAACTGTCCTAATCAAACCAGAGAAAACACCTCCTCCATAATCTTCTCCTGCTTCATTTAGTCAGGGTTGATACAAATAACTCCTGTCTGAATCCACCACACTTTCACACTCTAAATAAATTAACAAGAATAGTGACTAGTAATCATTGTATTGATATTAACTAATGTAATATATAACAGTATATTACAAACATTTTAGAAATAATAGAAATAATTTTTTTCTATAGGTACATTTGTGTTCCTTTAAATAATACCATCCATCAGTCAAAATTGATCAGGTTTAAATAAATTTCTTGGACTGGCTGTGTGGGGTAATATGCTGTTCTAATTTTAAGTAGAACCTAGAGGATTAAAGTTAAAGCATAATTAACCAATCATTTCACATAATGACCACAGATATATAATAAAACTGTAATTTAGCCTTGATTAGTAACCTTCCTAATACAACTAATTGTGTATGGCGTTTTTTATTTTTTGTCAGTACGAGGATATGGAATGCTGTGTATATAAATCAAAAGGTTTTAGCTTTTTTCTTATTACAGGATAATTTCTAAACTTTCTAAAAAACATACCTATAATTCTTTCATTTACTTTTCTTTTTCTTTGTAGTCATATACGTGAATATAATAAATTTATTTCAGTCTTAATGATTTCCCCCATTTGATTAATGATAATAAGTAGGAAACATGTTATGCTATTGAATGTGCAGCAAAAACTAGTGTATGGTTTGACGGACTATGTAATTATGCCATAATATATTTTAGCTTAAAAATATATTTGTGGGGGCAGCAGGTGGCATGGTGGTTAAAGGTGCTGGACTCCCACTGGCGGCTTGTTTTCTCACTTACCTTCTTCCTCTCGCTTGCTCTATCCCTCTCTGATCAAATTAAAATAAATGAATAAAAGTAAATGAAGTTAAATAAAATAATTAAAATATATATTTGGGGGGACATTTAGCTTCTAATTTTTCATTATTGCTAAAAACAATGTGATGAACATGAGCAACATAGTGATTCTTTCTCTTTTTTTTTTTTTTCTTTTTTTCAGAGAGAGATTTTTTCCTATAGGGAGCATGTGTTCACCAGAGAGAGATAGAGAACAGAAACCAAGAAATCACTCCTCAATGAAAATGGCCATGCTGCAATCCCTTCTCCTCCATTCTTCTCTTGGGATCTTGGACACACACGCACATGCACCCAACATCAGTTTTAAGCCCCCAGGTCCAGGACTCAAACCGTGTTGACTGTGTGGGAGTCCAGCAATGTAACCATTACACCATCTTCTGATTTTGTAATTATTTCTTAAGAATAGAATTTTAGAATCAGAATGGCAAGTGAAGAAATATAAAGTGTTTAAATATTGCTAATTTATGTATCCATTTGTATTACCTTTCTATGAATCAAATATGAGATCACCCTTCTATCTCAGTCAGAGATAGCTCAGCAAACATGAATTAATGGACCTCTTTTTGGAAAATTTTAAGTTTGCTAAATTAAGTTTTATATTAAATTATTTCAAGTTCCTTATGGATTTATTTGTTACTTTATGAATAAAAGTCATTAATCATTTATATTTCTGTGAATATTTTCTAACTGTACTATCTCAACACTATTTTTGTTTGGATAATTTTTCATTTAAAGTAATTAGATGATATATTTTGTCTAAAAATAAATAACATTTATATAATTTATTTCCTCACAATAAGAATATTAATCTTAGGGCTAGCAGGTGGCATAGAGGTTAAGGCGCTGGACTCCCACATGGACCTTTTTGTCCAGACATGGTGGCTTGAAAATCGTGCTGTGTGCCTACACATACATGCCCAAGGTCCCAGGAGGAGAATGGAGGAGAAAGGATTGCAACAGTCTACTTGGGGGGTGATTTCTCACTGTTCCTCTCACTGTCTCTCTTTATCTTATTCTGGAGAGTGCATGCGCCCTATGGAAGAAATATATATAAGGCTTTAGATATATCTTTTTATACAAAATGTTTGTTTTCTAATGTTTAAATTTTAATTCTCCTGGAATTTTTTCAATATACCAAGGTAATCATCAACCATATTTTTCTCAAATGGTTAGCTTTTTGTCATATCAACATTTAATTGAATTATCTAGTCTTTGACAAATGACTTCATTTTCTCAATTATTATATTCTTAAGACTGTTTTGCAATTACTAAATATTGATTATTCTGAACTTCAAGAGTCATGTTGTTAAGCAGGAGTTTGACTTTAAATACCTACAATTTTTACACTAATCTGGGCACATGGAGAAACATACAAGTTTGTTGAGTACTCTTATCCAAATGTCATGATTTTCAGTCTTTCCAATATTTAAGAACTGTCTCTATACCCCAAATATGATTTTTCATTGTGGAACTTACCCTGTAGGAGACAATATGTATAGAACATATCTATGAAGTCATGAATGAGAACTTTTACCTATGGATGTAAAAATGAAACTGCTAGGCTAACAACATCTATGTACATGGAGGTAAGGTGAATTTTTGTGGGGACACATTTAAGAGAGAGAGTCTGAGGTGTGGGGACATGCGCTGAGCAAACACCCCATGCTCTTTTGGGGTTTGGCAGATCTTTGTAACTTGTCTTTCCTTAACCTTGGTGGCAGAGAGAGCAAGGGTGGAAATTACTAGGGGCACATCTGATGGACTTCAAGAAACATCTTGACCCCAAATAGTAAAATCCAATCCCTGCTCTGCATCTGAAAGGTTCTTTAGACTTCTCTGGGTGTGGTGGCACACTCCTTATAGAGAAGTTCTTTAGCTCCTTCCCCACACCTAACAGCTAGCTCTCTGCATTAAAAAGGAAAATGAGATTTACTCTAGATGGGATTACCACCAAGGAATACACCTTGCCTTGGGTGTGACCAATCCCTTATTGATTTGTTAAGGGCTTCTTATTGTCTGTAACCTGGCAACTAATCCATGAAGTGTCATAAAACATACATGTGTAATGTCTCCTTGTACTATAAGTAAAGAGGTCCAGTTCATCTGGGCAACACAGGTTGCTTGGGCTACCTAGGCTCAGGCTGCCTGTGTCTATTTCCACTCTATCTTTTTGTCTAATCTTTTCTGCTTCTTCCATAATAGCACCAAGCCCTGGGGCAGATGCCAACAAATTTTAGTGTCCTAACTAAAGTGGCTTTCTAAGAATATGACATTTTTAAAAAAAATGAACTTGTATCAGAGCTGCCAATGGAAACAAAACAAAACAAAAGCTTATGTAACACAACTCCAGGTAAAGAGAACAGATTTCAAAAATATTTCAAAATGAGCAACAACTTGTTGAAGGAGCGAAAAGACAGCATTAGTGAATCTAAAGTTTACTAGGAAAAGGCAGCAGGCTCAAGCTGATATCAGAGACTTACTGTTAGCAGATAATGAAGCAGCTATGATAAAGTGTTTTTCTATAGTGTTCAATTAAGAATTGTAGCTGAATTTGTGTATTATTTTTTGGAAGTCCTTTTGAAAGGGAACATTTTCCAATTATATATTTTACAATATAAATAATAGTCAACAGAATTCTTGTTAGTTTTGTGATTTAATTGTATAATGACAAACCTATTTAGCTTATTAAATTAACAATAGTTTCCAAAATCATGACATGCAGTCAAGGGCATCTTTGTTTTGTCTTTCATTTTGATGAGAATACCTTTAATATTTGACTATTATATTGATGCTGTGTTGGTTTAAGACCTATAATCATTACCATGTTACAATAGAGGTAGATAATTTTTTCTTCCCTTATCAGAGATTAGAGATAAATTCTACTAGTTAGTTCATTTTAATTCCCCAAATGATGTATTTTATAAAATACATTTACAGCATCTATTAAAATAATCATGTCTCCCCCTTTTGATTTAATGATGCCTTTAGTACATTTCAAGTAACAATTATTCTTTACCTGAAGCAAAAAATACTTAGCTGCGTTTTATTGTTTCAATATCCTTGTAAACTTAAATTTCTATTATTTTCTTATTTTTTTTTAAAAAACATGCAGTACTCATTCCGTTTGTGTTGCTGTTCCAATCTAGAATACATTTCATGTCTTTGTTATCTCTTCATTCCTTTTTTTTCCTTTCCTTTTCTTTTAAATTTGCTATGGGACACATTCAGTCACCAAAGAAAGACAGAAGGAGAGAGGCAAAGTGAGAAAGAACCTCCCAGAGGGAATGGTACACTGCAACCTCTCCTCCTCCGTTCTCCTCTCAGGATTGTGGGTTCACATGTACATGCTCCTGGAATGATATTCAAGCCATGGGTCCAAGACTCAAACCGCACAGTCAACAAAGTAGGATCAAGCTGCCTTAACCACACCTGGCTGGTTTATCTCTTCATTTCGTTCCTATTGTTTTTTATGGTTTAATCCCTACCCTCTTATTTAAATCTAGTGACCACTTCTTTATCATTCTCCTCATTGATACTAGCTTTACAGAAATATTCATAGATTTCAAAATGTCATCATTGCTCCCAGTTCTAAGCTGTAGCTCTTTGTCAGCTTTTATTTTCCTTCAATATTATACTATAATCTCAGCGACACTTTCCTTTTGACATCCCATTTCTGTATTAGTGAATATAAAGTTTTTGTTCATTTCTGTTCAACGAAGGTCATGTCTACTTGACATATAAAATAAATACCCTGCCTTTTTCTAATAAGCAATCAGGATTTTTTTCTTTAACAAATAAATTGAACAAAATGGCAATCGATAGCTTTTAGAAGTAAACTCTCACAATCATTCAGATTCTCTTCCTTCTCTTTGGTTTCTCAGGATTTGTTTTTCTACCTTTAAATTTGTTTGTTGTTCCTCCTAATTTACCTTTAACTACGATAATAAAGGGAGGTAAGAGGCTTGATCTGTAGAATCTTCACAACCGTATACTTTCCATGGATGGATAAATTTTCTCTCAAAATTAGAGTTAGATATGAGTCCCATGAGCAGTCCTCAAACTTTCAAAATTCCCAATTAACCATTTTAAGCCTAGTGCCAATTGCTCTTCTAGATAACATTTTATCGATAACAAATAGATTGATTTTCAACATTGTGAATAATTAGGATATGAAAAATGCAAATTGCCAATGTGTACACTCATTCAAAATTCTAATGTCTCTGCCCTACTTAATTTTGGAGCAATCATTCAAGAATACTGCATTTTCAGGAACCAGCAGTTAGCATAATGGCTATGTCACTGGACTCCCACGTAGTCGACCGCGGTTTGCGTCCCGGACCCAGTGTCTTAAAACTCATGCTGGGCGCATGTGCATGCGTGCCCAAGATCCCGAGAGGAGAATGCAGGAGAAGGGATTGCAGCGTGACCATCCTCCCTGGGGGGTGATTTCTCGCTTTCTGTCTCTATGTCTCTCTCTGTCTGTCTGGTGAGCGCACACGCCCTGTACCGAAAACCTCTTCAAAAAAAAAAAAAAAACAACCAAGAAAGAAAAAAAAGAATACTGCATTTTTATCAAGCATTCCTTCATCTTGCTCAGTTTTTTGCTTTCATTTCTAAAGATTTTCTTGGTCTCTTTTTTTTTCCTTTAGGAGAGCAATCAGCAGATGGTGTGATGGTTATGCCACTGGACTCTGACATAGTCAACTATGGTTCGAATCCCAGTCCTGGTGACTTAGAACTCACGCATGTGCATGTGTGCACAAAGTCCCGAGAGGAGAATGAAGTTGAAGAAATTGGGGTATGGCCATCCTCCCAGATGATAACTTCTTGCTTTCTGTCTCCTTGCTATAGGATGCATGGGCTCCCTGGAGAGAGACACAGGGAGAGAAAACAAGAAATTGCTCTGAAGAGAAAATGGTCACACGCAATTCCTTCTCCTCCATTCTACTCTTGGAATTTTGGACATGACACCACCTGTGTATTTTTCAAGCTGCCAGGTCTAGATTCAAACCCTGGTGTCAGTTTGATTCAACAGCCTTAATCACCATGTGACCAGTTGGTCCAAAGAGGTAGTACTCTCTTTTTTTTTTTTTTTTTTTAAGATTATTGTGTAGGGTGGGTGCACTTGCCAGAGAAAGACAGAGAGAGGGAAAGTGTGAAACCATCCTTGGGGGGATGGCTATGCTACAATCCTCCATACTTCTCTCAGGATTTGGGGCCAGGACATACATGCATCTGATGTGATTTTCAAGTCAATGGGTCTTGGACTCAAATCATGGTTGATCATGTGGGAGTGCAGTGCCTTAACCCCCACACGACCTGTTGATACCAGAAGTAACACTCTTAAAGTGTTTATATCACAGTATGTGCTAAATGGCATTATTGGATCAAACTGACCAATACTTATCAGTGTGAGAGTTTTTCTTGTTGCTTTTTATTCTCTGTGTCTCCAAAGTGAGACTGACTTTTTGTTTCTATATTTACTAGTTACCATCATCCCCTTTACTTTATGATCTGCTTGTTTTTATTTTTGCATTCTATTATTTTGATTTGTAACTACTATTTCTATGAAGATAAAAACAAAACAAAATTCTATTTCTTGTCATTATGCATACTGGTTTTTTTTTTTGTCTTTGGCTGTGGTTGTCTTATAGTATTCATACAGAAATTTAGTGAAGGCAAGTTAAACAATTGTTTCTGTTGTTTTATGAGTTTTGTGATCATGTTTAGGAAGTCCTTTCCAAGTCCAAGATAATAAACTACATATTATATTTCTTCTAGTTACTTCATGGTTTCATGTTAATAATATCTTAATGAAAATAGAAGAAAAAAACTATATTGATATTAATTACTACTTTGGGATTGACAACTTGAGTTTATTCATGCTTCTGGTAGCTTTCATTGGGTTATTATTAGTATTTTTATTTGCTCATATGAAATATCTGTTACTTTAATTTTTAAGTTTATTTATTTCCTCCATGAGAGAGAGAGAAAGAGAGAGAAAATAAGACAGAGAAAGAGTGGCATCCCCACAATTCTTCATATCAAACTCCATTGGAACTTAGCCTAGATCACAAGCATGCATTGTGATGTCCCAGCATACAAAGGGCAGTCCAGGAACATCAACCTGGGCCCTTTCTGTGTACGTCAAGGACTGCAGAGTGTTGCATTACTGCTGTGTTGCTATCTATCTTTAATTGTATAACCATAGATAAAACTCCACAATATATGGAAGTTACTTCCCTAATTCTTAAACTTATAGAACATTTAACATTAAAGAACTGCTAGTAGTCGGGACCAGCAGTTGGCATAATGGCCATGTTACTGGACTCCCATGTAGTCAACCGCAGTTTAAGTCCCAGACTCAGTGGCTTAAACTCGTGCCGGGCGCATGAGCGTGCATGCCCAAGATCCAGAAAGGAGAATGGAGAAGAAGGGTGTGGCCATCCCCTGTGGGGTGATTTCTCACTTTCTGTCTCTCTGTTTCTCTCTTTATTTCTGGTGAGTGCACAAGCCCTATAGCAAAAAAAACTTCTCAAAAAAAAAAAATTGGTTACAATAATAAAAAAAGAACTGCTAGTAGAATACACACCATCTTAGGTATTAGGAGATTTGTGTTCTGGTTCTAAAACTTCTGTTTGCAAATTGTTGGACATTGGGCAAATTGGACCTTGGACCTACCTTATTTAGAACCTAGGCACCTTAATTGAAATGTGTCTCTCTAAACACTGGACAGAGCAATGTCTTTTAAATCTAGACTATTTTATTTTCCTTAGAAAACATCAATTAGTAAAACACTGGCTTATATACTAACTCTATTGTTTGAGAGTTACTTCCTAGGGAAATTGACTTTATATTGCTATGTCTGACAATACAATTTATTTGTTAACATTTCAAGACAATATCAGTCACTTGGTTTTTCATTATTGGGTTTTTTGTCTGTTGTCTTCAAGCACTCACTTCTATTTCTATTTCTGGTTCCTCCTATTATTCACATTGCTCTAAATTGGCAATGTGCCTTTTACTCTCTTTTACATTGCATGCTGAAATTGCCTAGAGTTTTGGTAATTTCTGATGCAATTGAAGGATGTCTGATCTTCTTACATGTTAAAGTTTGCTTTGGCCAGAGACAGTTGTTTTCTGCTATTTTTCCAGCTGTTTTGTTAAAGTAGACTGTATGGTCCCTACTTGTTCAATATTTTCGTAGATTTTTGCCTTTATCCAAATGTAAAATTGGGGGTTGCATTAGATAATTTTTAAGCTTTCTTGGGCTCTGATATTCTATGATTTAAAAAATCTGTATTTGAATCAGTGTGTCTAATCTTTTTCCTCTTAATGGAATTCTGGTTTCATTTTCTTCTTTAGGAACCTAGCTCAACTTGAGCATTCTTCTCTTATAAAACCAAAATGAATGATTTTTAATCACAAGCTTGCAAGCTTCTAAATTTCATTCCCTTTATTAGTAATTTTACCCACAAAATGAAATCTCCAGGGGTTCATCTTGTACACAAAGCTTACTGATAGCATCCTTGGGAATAAAACATATTTGAATGACACTTTAGGCAGGTAACAATATATTTAATCATCGAAAGGTTAATTTTCTTTTTCTTTCATTTTATTGTTTTCTTTTACTCATGAGAAAGTGCATATAAGTGCATGAGAAAATTGGGGGAAAGACAAAGAGAGACCAGCACCCTCCACAGGGTCTGGACTGCCAGCCCATTGGCTATGGGACACTTGGATGTATGTCTGAAGTGTTTTCAGGCTGGCCTTGCTGGAGATTTCAATTGTGGTCTCCATGTGAGATCTGGCTTTTTCTCGAGCAGTACATTACTGCTACACCAGGGAACTCACTCTTTCATGTTGACCAAATGGGAGTGCAGTGCCTTAACCACTACACTACCTGCTTCATGTTATATATTCTCCCCAAACTCTTTTTCCTCTACATTATTCTAAAGTATTCCACATAATTATTCACCATACCATTTCCTTGATCATTCTGTAGAAAATCTACTTCACTCTATCTTCCTCTTTATGCCATCTCAGTTAAATATAAACTTCTCTGGGTTCAAAAAAAAAATAAAAACAACTAATTTGGAATTCACTTTGTTGTTCTGTGTATACTTATTTTCTTTGACTTTAAATTCTTCTAAGGCTGCTGGTATTGTCTTGTGACCTCTGTTAGCCAGGACAAAGCATTGACTTGTGTCAGAAAAGAAGAACCCTACTAAAAATAGAGACTGAAAAGAAAGAAGAAGAAGACAGGGAGGAGGAGAAGGAAAACAGAAATACCAGAGGACTCTGTTAATTCCTTTTTTGTTTGTTTCAAGTTTTATCAGAGAGTACTTGTCTTTGTCAGAGAGAGACAAAAAGACAGAGAAGAAGGGAGAGAATAAGACACCCCCAACCCCCAGTGAGACATGGTCATGCTACAATTCTTTTTCTCCATCCCTCCATTCTGAATTTTGGACATGCATACATACATGCTTACTATGTTTTTCACAAACCACCATTGTAGGGGTTCAAACCACATTGTCAGCCATGTGTGACTGGCTCCCATAACCATCAGGCCATGAGACTGGCCCATATTATTGATTCTTAAGTAGAAGAGACAAAAATCTCATTTCACCTCTTTAAAATTTTTGTTTCTAAACTAATGTCATCATAGAACAGTATATAAAACTTTTTTTTAATATAACCTTGACTATGTGTCAGAAGGATTTTCTTTTTCTTTATAACAGCACAAGAACTTCAAAGCTTCTTAAACTTCATATAAAATTTAATTATATATTGTCATCAATAATTTAGGATTCCAAATTATACTAAATCGGCAGCTGGTGATGTGAAGTGCAGTGAAATCAGGCCAATTCTAACCAAATCAGGCATAAAATTATATTTTAATAAACTTTGATTCTACTTCCTATTACCCTTTTCTCTTTATCATGCATGCCTAAGCTCCATGTGTAATTTGTGTACACAGATGCTGAGTTTTATTGCTTTGGTAATTTAGAAATCTGACTGTTGAAGAGGAGATATTAGTACATACAGACAGACGTGAATGAAAGTGCTTTTTTTTTTCTAAAAATAGATGATTTTTTGAAATCTACTGTTTAAGAAATAGCTAATGAGCCAAGGTAAAAGAGACAACATATGCCTTTTCTTTTTTATATTTCTTTTGTAGAAGTGAAAGTGTGACTAGTCTTATATACAAATCATTTGTATAACAGAAATAACTAAAAGTAACACAATGTAGAATGTGACTTTAGGCCAAAGAAAGATTTAAAAATATATCCAATATAAAAAGTGAGAAGCTGTAATTTAATATGAGAGAATTGTGATATTACATTTTTAAAATGTACATACAATGGTACCAGCAGATGGTATAATGGTTAAGTAGGTGAACTCCCATGTAGTTGACTGTGGTTCAGGTCCTGGACTAGATGGTTTGAAATTCATCTAGGATACATGTGTGTGCATAGCTAAAATCTCAAGAGGAGAATAGAGGAGAAGGGATTTCAGTGTTAACATCCCCCTGGGGGGTGATTTCTTGCTTTCTGTATTTCTGCCACTCTTTCTCTTTCTGTCTCTCTGGTGAGTGCACATGACTATAGCAAAAATTTCTTTCTTAAAAAGATTGCACATACAGGCTAGAAATCATGATTAGCTAAGTTAATGGGAATTAATGTCTTATGATATTCTAAATAAATAGCAACAAGAACAAAAAATGAAATTATATAAACTCATGCTTTAGCATTACAAGAAGAAAAAGAATGACTAACAAGTCTTCTGGAAATTAAACAATAAAGACCAACTCAATAGTTACCTCTCATCTTTCTATAGACATATTTGATTCTCAAAAAGCAAAGGCAGTCCAGGAAAACCTACAGAGATGAGATAATAGGGAGGCAATTTTCAGTGTTAACATTGACCTATGGTCAATAGCAGAACCATAAAGCATGTAAAAGATATGTAAAAATAGTAAGGTTAAAAAAATTGCAATATATCAGAGGAGCCGGTGAGGAAAGAATTTTATAGTTTGGACATTTTTAAGGGGATTTTCAGGGAAGAAGACCATAGAAATCAATAAAGACTACTTATACTTGAAGGCAAAAATTGAATAATACAAAACACTTAATGTCTTTTTTTTTTTTTTTGAGAGGTTTTTGCTATTGGGTGCATGTGCTCGCCAGTCGCCAGAAAGCCAGAGAGAGACAGAGAAACAGAAAGCGAGAAATCACCCCCCAGGGGGAATGGCCATGCCCATGCCGCAATCCTTTCTCCTCCATTCTCCTCTTGGGATCCTGGGCATGCACGCACATGCACCTGGCGTGAGTTTAAGCCACCAGGTCTGGGACTTGAACCGTGTTGACTACATGGGAGTCCAGTGACATAGCCATTACGCTAACTGCTGGTCCAAAGAATGTATTAAAGAGGAAGAGAAATCTACCAGTCCATTACTCCTGACTCAAAAATGTGATATCCAAAATAAAATCATTTTTGTTATGCCAGAGTTAACTTGTGAATATGGCTTTCTGTAAACCAACCGATAAATCTTTACTATAAGACTATGTCTCAGAAATATGAAGAATGAATAATTCCCATCTACATAAAATTTATGAAAAAATAAGCAAATAATAGGAAAGAAAACATTCTATGGATTAAAACTACACAATTAACTAGATATATTCTACTAACTATTTGGGGATACTTCAAAATATAAAGTTGGGGGCCAGAAGGTAGCATGGGGATTAAGGCACTGGACTTCCACATGGTCTACCACAGTTTGAGTCTAGACCTGGAAGTTTGGAAAATCTTGTCAAGCACACATATTTGCCTGATGAGAATCCTGAGAGGAGAATGGAAGAGGATTTACAGCATGGCTATTCTCTCTCCCAGAGGGGTGACTTCTCTTTCCTTTTCTCTGTCTCTGTCTCTCTCCAGTGAGACCATGCACTCTACGGCAAAAATCCATAAATAAATAAACTTGGACAATCAAAAAATTAAGACTACAAACAAAAGGGAATACGGAAGAAACTTAGAAAGGAAATATAAATAAAATTAAAAATAATATCAGAAATGAAGAATAAATTTTTCAAGAACAAGTAAGTCTGAATAAAAATAAAGAGCCAGTGAGTAGCATGGTGTACAAGATAGGTGGATTCCACCTGACTGGTTGTGCAGGTTTAATTTTGAACCTGGTGGCTTGTAAAATATGCTAGGCATGTGTGTGTGTGCATGCCCCAAATCTGGAAAGTAGGAATGAAGAAGGAATTGCAGCATGGCCGTCCCACATGAAGGGTGTTTTCTCACTTTCTCTCTTTTTCACTCTGTGTTTCTGTCTCTTTCTGGCAAGTGCTGCACTTTCTAGCAAACTTTTTAAAAAACTAAAAACATAATAAGGAAAATAGAAAAACAAAAAGAAAAACTAAAATAGTAATGTAAAGAATGCAGATCAGAGATCTTGCTTGAAAAAGAAAAAATAAGCAAGATCTAGGCTATGTATAACTGGACTCTCTGAAGAAGCCACCCAAAACAATAGAACAGAACTAACACTGAAAACTATAACCCAATTTTTCCCCGGAAACCAAAGAAAATTTTAGTCTATATATTAGATGGGCCAAGAGAGTAGCAATGAAAACTGATCTGCTAAAATAAATTTTCCCTCAAAAATATCCCCCCAAATTTTAAAAAGTCATTGGCGATTCAATATATACATTCCCCAAAAGGCATCTAGAACTATTATTGAATGGAACAACATAATGTTCAATGTTGAATAAAATGAATATGCCTATACTGAATATACCTATATTCTTTCTTTCTTTCTTTCTTTCTTTGGAGAGGTTTTCGCTATAGGGCGTGTGCACTCGCCAGACAGACAGAAAGAGACATAGAGACAGAAAGCAAGAAATCACCCCCAGGGGGGATGGTCACGTCGCAATCCCTTCCCCTCCATTTTCCTCTCGGGATCTCGGGCACGCACGCACACACGCCCGGCATGAGTTTTAAGCCACCGGGTCTGGGACGCGAACCGCAGTTGACTATGTGGGCGTCCAGCGACATAGCCATTAAGCTAACTGCTGGTTCCCAATATACCTATATTCTTGATTTGATTATTTCACACTGTATACATGTTTTTAAAAAGCCATACTCTACCCTACAAAGAAGTACAATAATTATATGTAAACCAGGAAATCAGAAATCACAATAAAAAGTTAAACAAACAAAAATCAGGCAAGACAAGTTCATTTCACATAGAAAAAGTTTAAAAACCTTCAAAGATCAAATGCTCTCAATGTTTCATAAATTGTTCATGAGTAATAAAGAAAGGCAGATTTCTATAACTTTTACAGAGTATAACATTGATATTTAAACCTAATAAAGACACTACCAGAAAAATAAAAAATCACTTAAGATATGCCAATACAAATTAATAAATTAAATGTGAACTAATAAATCAAGTACCATATTATGACAATAATATCCATAATCAGGTGAAATTTATTCCACAATGGAAGATTTGCTTAGGAAAACCACTATTATGTTGGTGATTAGGAAATCATCACAAGTTTAATAAATAAAAATACTGATGTAAAAATAGTAACTGAAACAGGAAAAGCTAGGAAAAATTGTAAGAGTACTTTCATCCCTCTATGAAAAAAATTACATTCTAAGAAAATGAAACCTATCAAAGTCATTAGAGATAAAAAAATTGAACTGACAGTTTGACAGTGTTTAATGGAAACAGCAAAGTAATCTTAAAAAAAAAAAAAAAAAACTAAAGGAACAACCTTCCAAAAAAAATAAATAAATAAAATAAATAAATAAATAAAAGTCACTGATAATTCAACTTATACCTCTTAAAAAAAATCTAGTAGAACTATTATTATTATTGAAAGGACACATAATGTAATGTTCAATGTCTCAATGTTGAATAAGATGAATATACCTATGTCTTTATAATGATTAGGAATTCACAAGTCACCAATATAATGTCAGCTATTCATAGATAGAAAACTTCTGAAAAAAATTAAATCTTATTTTCTGAAGAGAAAAGAGACTTCAAGATTATGTGTGCGCAATGATAATGTAAAGTCTAAATTTAAAACCACTATCTTGTTTAGCTGATAGATATTAAATACATTTTCACTAAGATTAGAAAGAAAGCAAAGATGTTCACTATTGCCTATAGTAATCAGTACTTCATTAGCCAATATAGTTAGATTAAGAATATTAATTATAGTAAGAATATGAAAAATGTAAATTGTATCTATCAATTATCATAAGCCAAATAAATCATAAAAACTTAATATTGAAAACTAGCTTGAATATTATCAAATAAAAAGGTAAAAAGAAAACTAATATACAAAAATCAGTAGCCTTTATCTACACTATCAGTAAATACTTAAAAGATATAATACAAGAGATAACCTATTTACAACAGCAAAAAAATACATTTCTTAAAAATTAACATAATAACAAAGTAAGAAAACCTATGTGCAAAGATACTCAAAAATACCTGAGAAAACCACAGTGGGATTTAAGCAAATAAAAACATAGCATTTATTTTTAGATAAAAGGAATTAAGATCATAAAAATGCCAATTCCTTGTATTTTAATGCATACATTTAACAAAAAAAAAAACTTAAGAAATTTAGACAAGTTTATATTAAAATCCATACCAACTACAAAAACTTTCATAGAAATCATTTCTCTCTATATATATATATTATGAGACTGATGGAGTGGATTATAGAGATACAGAAATAGATTGAGAAAGAGAGGGAAATGAGAAAGCAAGCTGCCAGGCCCATGATTCGAATCACAGTTGGCAATGTAAGAGTCCAGTTCCTTAACCACCAGGAAGCAGATATTTTTATACATTATTCATTAGGATAAGAATTTCTATAACACTCTTGAAGAGGAATTTGTGACTACATAGCAAAACTAGATACATTTTCATTTTGACTAATATTTCAATTCTAGAAATTTACTCTGAAAAGAAACCACTAACAATTATGAAATCAGATATTCTCTAGATTATTTATCACAGCATTATTTATAATTGCAAAATATTGCAAACCACCTAGGTGGCCATATATAAGACTATGGTTGAATAAACGGTGGTATATTCAAATATTATAGAAGTACTCAACTGTGAGAGCTCTTTGAACTGATAGAGAGAAATTCCTAGGCCATATTGTTAGATAAAAAAAAAAAGTATAAAAGTATCCCTGTAATATTTATATGTTTATTATAAAAATAAGGAAATATACATTTCTTTTTCTTTGCGCATCTGTGTAAACACACACACACATGAAGATTAGTTATTAACAGGCACAGGTTGGAACAAATGGAAAAGCTGGACAGTTGAGACAATGTAAAATGTATAGGAAAATGACATTTTTGAATGCAATTTTGTTTTTCTTTTAGAGAGATTTTTGCTATAGGACATGTGTGCTTACAGAAGAGACAAACAGACAGAATGTGAGCAATCATCTCCCAGGAGGATGGTCATGCCGGCATCCCTTTTCTTCCATTCTCCTCTTGAGATCTTCGGCTCATAGGTAAGTGTGCCCAGCATGTTTCAAGCTCGGGGTCCAGGATTCAAACCATAGTTGGTCATGCGGGAATTCAGCAATGTAACCATTATCTTCTGGTCTCCTGAGTGTAATTTGTAAAATTTGTTTTAATTTTTAGAAAGTTATTTGCATGCTGAAAAAAATAAATAAAACAATGCAATTTTAAAAAGTCTGAACAGTTTAGCCAATTTCAAATGACAAAAACAACCAGACTGAACAGAAAAACAACAACAAAACTAATCCAAGTACCTCTTGAATGCAGTACTTTAGAGACTATATATTCTCTTGCTAAGGGCAGAAAAGTTGGGCCAAACCATTGAACTCTAGACATTAGTCTGTTTCTTACAGTAAGGTCAGTTAGTAAATCTGAAGGTACTGAATGCATCTTCAAAGAAGTAGTAATAAATAATTATGGATATTGCATTATTGACAAGAACAAGTCATAGAACTTTCACATCCAAGTTGAGGATTTTAACAGTCTTTGAGGATTATATTGGACTTTGGTTATAAATCTCTTCTTAACCAGTGTAAACATTTGTGATTTTTATCCACATATGATGATGCTACCTAAGTGAAATAGCCAGAAGAAACAAATCAACCTTTACAAATAGAAGTATATAACCTTGGAAGCCAGTAATCGAATATAGATTTAATCATCCGATAGAACTTGTTATGTATTGATATCTGCTTCCAGCTTCAAAAAACACGACTTAGAAAATTATATTGCACTGCTTCACTTTTCAAAACACATATGATGGCCTAATCTATGCAAGAACAAATAAATCAAATCAAGTTAAATTAATTTAGTTGTATGCAGCAAGATTTCTCAAAGTTCAGTACAATCAACTGGTGAATTTATTTTGCAAGTTAAAGTGCTCGTGCTAATTTTTTAAATGATGATACATCACAAGGAGTAAGTGAATAAATTAAACTTAATGAATCTGAAACATTATCCTAATTATATTAATTTAAATAAATGACTTTATGATGGGACATTTACAAAAATATTTATAGGGTTTAGGTAATAACTAAATGTTATCTATGATTGTAGATGAACTTTGAATCCATCTTATAAATTTTTTGCCTTTTTTTTTTTTTTTAAGTTTTGTCATAGGACACACTCGCCAGAGAGAAACAGTGAGAGAGAAAGTAAGAAATTGCCCCACCACTCCGGCTAAGGAGGATGGTCATGCCTCAATTCCTTCTTCTCGAGTCTCCTCCTCAAATTTTGGGCATGCATGTACACATGCCAGGTGTAATTTTCAAGTGGGTAGGTCCTGAATTTGAACTGCCATCAGACATGTGGAAGTCCAGTGCCTTAACCACCACATCACCTGCTGGCCTTTATTATGTGTATTTTTAAAGGCATGGGGAAGTATGTCTTGAAACACTTTGCTGAACAAAGGTACTTGCTTAATAAATTTTTAAAACTAGAAACGATGTACTACCATAGGTTGATGGGCTTTAGATAGGTAAGTTGTAATGCTACATATGCCTTCACATAATGCCATAAAGCCACATGTTGACATATACCATAAAATTTTCTCCTAGAAATCTTGCGGATGTTACTGATACTGCAGGTTCTCTGACAAAATAAATAAATAAATAATAAACAAACAAACAAACAAAAAACCTCAGTTTTTGTTTTAGGTATATTTATGTGCTGAACTGTTTCCCTGAATAAATGGCAAATACCTCAGTTATACCTAGAATGAATAAGTTGCAGGGCCATGAATTTTCTAGGTATCTCTTCACAGAATTCTTGTGGATATTAATGTAGTCATAGTTCTTTATTTATAATAAATATTCCAGTCTGGGTCAAGATTTATCTACTATTGTTTTCCCACTTTATTCCAGGACATTTCAATAAATCATGAGATTCTACTGTATCTAGCATTTCATTTAGATCCTGTCAGCATTATCCCTGCTCTTCAGTAGAGCGGGCATATTGTTTTCCTTGTCCAGCAACTTCTTAAAAACATACTGGTTTATTTAGGGGGTCATTCTTCCTTCCCAGTGCACATTTGCATTATGTAATCTCTGGTGGAACCTACCACACTTCCTTTTTTAAGAGTGACTACAAGACACCTCACTCTGTTGCTTATATTCGTTTATTTTATAAACAAGATTACTATATCTGTAAAATAAATTTATTCTAGTATAGTTCTCCAATATTTTAGTATTTTTCATTTCTTAGAGAAACTAATAAAAGTAAGAAAAAGTATATTAGCCCTGCCACATCAGTCAGCTTACCTTCTATACTGCCCATTCTAGATCTCCATCACCTTTGAATAACTTCTCTTGATTTAGGTGACTTAGCTGATAGATAAGTCCTTCTCCAAGTGGTCTGTTTCTCTGGTGGCCCTGGTCACCAAGTTCTTCCTAGGCTCAGATTGTTGTATTTGTTCAATTTAAAGAGGAGAAAAATCAAGAAAGGATATATTACATGATCTCGAGGCTAAAGGTATGATTTTCTCCCCCATTTTATAAGAGAAACCTCCCCACTTTCTGAAGAACACAGTCCTTTACCTGTCAGGATGTATTTTTTTTTTTTTTTCTGTTCTCACTGACCTCTATTTACAAAGAAACTAAAGCAAAGGAATAGTAGTCATGGCTTAATGTTTAACATATTTCTCCTCATGATTGTGTTCACCTCTGCTATTAGCTTTTCTAAACCCACATAGGCTAAAGTGTGGGAACAGAAGCCATATATTCCCAAACTGGTCATTCCGAGTGACGGTAAATAGGCCATTCCTATCTCAATCCCTTGGTTTATAGACCCACACACTGTATTTACAGGCGGCTATGGTGATCTTGAAATGCTGACTAGTGTTTTTTCTTATCTCTTAATTTTGAAATAGCAAGAAAAAAATGGTTATAGTACTTACAACTAGAAATTGTTCTAATTGCTTTACCTAACAAATCTTTTACTCAAAACTACCTTTGAGTATCCATATCTCCATTTGTAAGCTGAGTAACTTGCCTACGCTCTCATAGGTGGCAAATAATTGAGGGTGACATTTGAATAATCTCACTCTAGACATCTTGTACCCAAGTACCACGTGTTACTGTCTGTCAAAACACTATTGTGTGGACCAAGAATGTCAGTTATATTGTATTGATATTGGCATGATATAAACCTCAGATATATGTCTAATGGAATTGACAGCATTTTAAATCATTCAAGACCATAACTTGGAATATCAGTTAATCATATTTCCATTTTTTTTTTGTGTGTGTGTGAGAGGTTTTTGCTATAGGGCGCGTGCGCTCGCCAGACAGACAGAGAGAGACAGAGAGAGATAGAAAGCAGGAAATCACCCCCCAGGGGGGATGGCCATGCCGCAATCCCTTCTCCTCCATTCTCCTCTCGTGATCTTGGGCACGCAAGCACACGCACCCGGCGTGAGTTTAAGCCACCGGGTCCGGGACTCGAACTGCGGTCAACTACGTGGGAGTCCAGCGACATAGCCATTACGCTCTGCTGGTCCCATCATATTTCCATTTTTATGAGATATACAATACCAAGTATAATTTAGACATATAGAAAGTGTCGGTTGCTGTGGTGCAGCAGTAGCATGCCACTTCATAATGCTGGATCCTTGTGGAAGATTGAGGTTTGATTACTGGGTCTACTTATACACATTTGTGGTGTGAGTATGTCATATCCTTGATCCTAGTTGGCTGGGAAGGATGAGGGAAAATCACAGTGAAACCCTGGTGAGGGTAGCTAATGTTTATCTCTCGTCCCCAACCTCTTTTTTTTCTCTTTATCCTGCAGTCTCTGTATCTCACAAAGTAAATAAATAAATACATAAATAATATTTAGGAGGAAGATACTGTTAATTTGTTGCTACTTTTACTTCCTTTTACAAGTTTTGGTTATTATGGAAAATAAATATTTGTATGAAAATATCTTTCTGAGTATTTATATTCAAAAGATCTTAAAAAGTGTGTAAAGTCAGGCATGAAGAAATGGAGGTTTAGGGAACTAGCAGTTAGCGTAATGGCTATGTCGCTGGACTCCCACGTAGTCGATCGCAGTTCATGTCCTGGACCCGGTGGCTTAAAACTCACGCCGGGCGCGTGTGCGTGTGTGCCCAAGATCCCGAGAGGAGAATGGAGGAGAAGGGATTGCGGCGTGACCATCCCCCCTGGGGGGTGATTTCTCGCTTTCTGTCTCTATGTCTCTCTCTGTCTGTCTGGCCCCCCCCAAAAGAAAAACCCCCCCAAAAAAAAAAAAAAAAAAAGAAATGGAGGTTTAGAAAGGGCATAAGGTTGACGACAAACTTGTGACGATTAGCATTGAGCTGGTCAGGGAAGAGGAGGCAGGTGGTGACCCGACTCATGGCAACTGCAACTAAGTGATTTATGTCATGAAAGTTGGCATGCTCAGCTTGAGGGTATGGAAGAAGATGTTGGTAAGAGCTTGCTGTCAATGCAGTTGGTCTCATTGGTGTTCTATACCAACTAGAGAACTGAGAGGTGGTGCTGCAGGGCTTATCCACACAGAGTGGGACACTGGGCGAGAGTACCACACTGAAGGTGTTTATGAAGTGGCCAAGATAAATCTCAGATCTTGCTGAGGAGGAGGGTGCCCACTGCAGAGCCTGTTCCCAAACCCAGCAAGTGGGTCAATTGGAATACCTGTAGGATCATAGCTCTTAGTTTCTTACGCACCACATCCAGGACTGAGCCAATGAGCTTAATCTGCTGTGTAGAGTGGCCCCTGGCCTGGCTGTTCCCTGCCCTAGACTGACCAAAGGAACAGTTGTCTGTTCTGAAGATCTGATCAAAGGGAATGAACAGAGTCCATGTCTCACTTCTAGATCCACCAACACGAACCAAGGAACTTATTCGCCATCTGTGGCTCCATGGTGGTAACGGAAATGCAGTCCAGCTTCAGGTCACCGTTCCTGTGGTAGGTACTGGTGAGATCAAAGGCATGTTCATCATTGATTAAAACCTAAATTTGGCACTGATCATATTGTCATACTGACTGACCTAGATCTGCACGATTTCCCTGATAGTTAAACTTAATCTTAATTTTTTGATTGCCTCAAGGTATGTACAGGGCAACAGAATAAGTCATCTTTTTTTTTCTATGCTGGTCACTTGCTGAAAGCATGGAATGTGCCCTGGAGACTGGAGCAGCGAGGTCCAAACATGGCAGGCCAGAAGGTTAGATACAGAGAAAACATAGGTGCAGCTTGCTAATTTGAAGTATTCTTAATAGAGGCATTTATGTTATAAAGTTTCCTCTTAATATTACTTTCGGTGCCTTCCATAGCTTTTGGATATTGTGTTTTTGTTTTCAAAATACATTTTCATTCCTTTTAAATTTCTTCATTCACATAGTGTTTGTTCGAAAGTTTGTTACTTAGCTTCCACCTATTAGCATTCCTTTTAAATTTCTTCTTTCACATAGTGGTTGCTCGAAAGTTTGTTACTTAGCTTCCACCTATTAGTGAATGTTTAGTTTGTTTTCTTCTGTGAATTTCTAATTTCATTCCATTATGACCATTATAAATACTTGATTTGATTGTATTGTGTTTGTATTTGTTTTGTGAACTAATAACTAATCTACTGTAAAGAGTGTTCTATGTACTGTTAAGAAGAATATGTATTCTGCTGCTATTGGGTGGAAAACTATATGTCTATCATGCTCATTTAGTCTGTGGTGTTATTAAAGTCTGCCATTTTTTTGTTGATTCTCTGATTGATCAATCACTTAGGAGATTATTGAAGCCTTCTATTACTGTCTGCTTCTCTCTTTGCCCTGTTAATGTTTGTCTTATATGTTTAGGTGTTTTAAATGTATTAGGGAAATGCAAATAAAAACCACAATGAAATGTCACCCCCCAAAAAAATGTAAATGTGTACTACTGTATTAAAAACATAATTTGTTAGGATGAAGTGAGTAATTTTATGTTTCCTATACACATTTTGAAAATTAATCCAATATGTAGGGCATGAAAAATAAATAAGACAGTATTCAGAGATTTGTTTTACAAAGTTTAATGTACAAAATGACAATGTGTTGAAATTTATAAAAACAAAAAACCCTTAAGCCTTATTAAAAAAAAATCTAATTCATAGAGTTTCCATTTGTTCTCATGTTAATTTTCTCAGAATAAACTATAAATATTGGGACCAGCAGTTGGTGTAATAGCTATGTCACTGGACTCCCATGTAGTCGACCACAATTCGAGTCCCAGACCCAGTGGCTTAAATTCACACCGGGCGCGTGTGCGTGCGTGCATGCATGCCCAAGATCCCAAGAGGAGAATGGAAGAGAAGGAACTGCAGCGTGGCCATCCCCCCCTGGGGGGTGATTTCTCGCTTTCTGTCTCTCTGTCTCTCTCTGTCTTTCTGGTGAGCACACGCACACTGTAGCAAAAAACTCAAAAAATAAATAAATAAAAGGATAAATTATGAATATTATAAAGCTACTCATGCAGTTTCCATTAGAGTTTTGATTCAGTTGGTGTGGAATGAGGGTAAGGCAATCAATCAGGTGAAATGTAGGAATCATCTATGTTGCCATATTTACAAATCAAAAGACATGATTCAGTCAGAAAGATGAAGGAGCTGATAATCAGTATGCAGTAACTGAGATGAATTTGGCAAATTGGATTCTGTTGGATTAAGAGTAGATGTACTTGTCCCTAACTTTGAATTATATAGATATAAGTTCAGTTGAATTTTTAATTATCTTCTCTAAAGATATTTGCACCTCAAGTCAACATTTTGTGTTTTTTTCACACCATATCTCTCAGCCATAGAAAATCTTTTCTAAAACTGGCCCAGCCTCTGTGACACATTCAGAAACATATGGAACTGCAGTCCTGAAAGCCACATGGCTGTCTATAGTTTCTGATCCCAAGAGCAGTCTACTTGTATGGCGGGGTTACTGATGAGCTGGAGAGCTCTGACAACATGACTGCAACGTGAGCAGCCCCTGTGGAAGGTGCTTTTCAATCTCTCTCTTTTGCATGCATGCACACAATGCATTCTCTATTGCAAATTTAAAAATTAAAAACTTAAAGAAGGAAAACCTTTCTAAAATGAAATATAGTCCAAAATAACGTTAAAAGAATCAAAATCAAATAAATTAGTTTATCTCCTTAAACTTTCTGTATTTTCAAAGCAAAAATGTCTCTTATAATTAATTTGAGATTTTTATTAGAAACTGAATGTATTTTATATTATATGTCTAAAACATGTATTTGTTATATTTTCAATAAATAATAGCGATTATCAATTTCATTGTTATTATTGATGACAGTTATCCACCAGTTGGACATTTAATTGGTGAAAAGAATTTTAGCATTAAAATATACTTTTTCTATCCATAAAATATAAGCATTGCTAGCTACACAAGCTACAAGGTTTAAAATTTTAAACATTTTCAATGCTTTTAAAATTAACTATATATTTGTAATTCAGATGTTCCTATAAATTGTTGCTTAATTTGGCTCAACTTTTGCTCATAAACTTAAAACAATTTTACAATAATAACTTTAAGGAGTTGGCACCTTAATACTCCCTAAAATTAGGCTAACTTTAAAGTATCAGAATTCATTTTTCACTTCTTAAAAAAATTATTTCTAGAAAGTTACTGTAGATTTAGATTATAACATAGCACTATAATTATGATTCAGATGGTACAGTTATTCTTAGCTCATATTTTCATTTGTATATAAATTCATGACAAGTACCTTTTCTGGCTAGAATTTCTCACATTTTTCAAACAAAAAAATAGAATTTTTTTCTGTAGATTGTTTGAATAAGCACCAATTCACCAACTGCTAGGATAAAAAGTGTTTCAGAAGTACTGTGAAAAAGTTTTCTTTTACTCATATTTTTATAAGTTGTAACAGTTATTTTTAATTTATATTGATTTTGCACTTTTATACATACTTTAAATTTGTCATAATTCACTATAAGATTAACTTGCTGGGTTTAAAAATACTGCAGAGAGATTATGGTGATTTTTTTAATAATAAAAATGAATGAGACTTTTGATTTGATGTCCATATTGTAAAAGAATAATAAATAAAGCAAAATATTTGTAGAAAATTATTTTTATCAGGAAATCAATCTGAAATATATTCTTGATAGAATTTTATGTTTATAAATGTCATCTTACTGTTATTCTCTGAAGTGTTCATACATGTGTAACAAGATTTCATTCTGGAGTTCAAGGTGGTACTGGACTTGCCAAAAGCCCAGAAGCAGACATTTTGGTTTAAGGACTATAAACAAACACACACACACAAAAACAGAAAGCCATACATCAGCATTTGCACAGCCACCCTGTAGTACCAGGGCCCAGAACTGACTGGCAGCCACCAGGCACCCGGTGTTCCTGACAACTGAACGCCTAAATGCATGCATGGAGTGGCAAGAAAAAAAAAAAACAACACACACACTAAATATGAAATTGAGTCTGCCAACCTGCTTTCTGCCTTCATCAGCATTGCTGTGGCATCTGTGAAGGAACTTTCCAAACTCTCTCATGCAAAACGTTCTATACTTAGTAGTTGCTATTTGCAGATTCTGCTTGTATTTACTATTCTGCATATTTGCCTGTAGCAAAGTTGTTGCTCAAAAAGTTCTGACCATCTTATATTTCCTATAATCTGCATTGATCTGTCCAAATGCTACTTCACCTATTAGATGCCTATATCTGGTAGGTAGCCAGACTGGGAATGATAAGATTTCATTCTGACTCCCTCAAAAATCCTGACCACCTTGTCCAAGTTCTACTATTTAGTACTAGTCTACCTCACACCGACCATACAGATGGCTCTCAATTATTAAGTACTTACTCTTTACATATTGTGCTTCACAGAGCTCTAAGATCTGTAGTCAGGCAGTTCTTGATTTATAGGCTATAAAAGGAAAATAATCAGACCCAATTTCTGAGCCCTACAATCTGCAAATATCTAATATTACTTAATAAGAAAATATAAGGGTTGCTGATAGAAAAAAGATTTCTGATCACCCACCTGGATACGGGGAGATTATTGTGAAGAACTGGGTCTTTCTGATGAATTCCCAAGTAGTTAGGGGACTCCACATTGTTTCTGCTTTTCAGAAGTACTCTGATGCTGAAGGATAAACCAAGTGTTATGAGTTGACTTGTGTCTACTCAAATATTAATATGTTAAAATCTAAACCTCCAGTATCTCAAAAAGTGACTATATTCAGACATGGGATCTTTAAAAAGGTTATTAAGTTAAAGTTATTAACGTAGACACTAGTCCATGTGACTATTCTCATAAAAAGAGAAAATAGGGACACAGACACATTCAGAGTGGAGACACAAGAAGGAAACAGGGGAACCAGCAGTTAGCGTAATGGCTGTGTCGCTGGACTCCCACGTGGTCGACCGCGGTTCATGTCCCGGACCCGGTGGCTTAAAACTCACGCCGGGCGCTTGTGCGTGCGTGCCCAAGATCCCTAGAGGAGAATGGAGGAGAAGGGATTGCGGCGTGACCATCCCCCCTGGGGGGTGATTTCTCGCTTTCTGTCTCTATGTCTCTCTCTGTCTGTCTGGCGAGCGCACGCGCCCTACAGTGAAAATCTCTCCAAAAAAAAAAGAAGGAAACAGCCAACCAACAATCAAGTAGAGAGGCCTAAAACAGGTGCATCTCTCTCTGCCCTCAGAAGGAACTAACCCTGCTAACACCTTGATCTCAGGCTCCTGACATTCAGAACTTTGAGAAATGCATTTCTATTGCTTAAGCCACTCAAGTGGTGGTACTTGTTCTGACACCCTCAGCAAACCAATATACCTAGGCAGATGGATGACGTTCAAATAGCAGTGCTATCATTTTATTTTCTTCATGGCATTTTGCATGTTTGTTGTTAGAAGAGTAACCAGAACCAGCTTGTTTAATGTACTTAGCAAAACATAGAATAGAGAAAAAAGTTCCAAAAGTTCCAAATCAATAATGGAATGTAAAGAAAAGTAAAACAAAACTGGGAAACAGTAACTATGTTTTTCCATAAAATCACCCAGAAATAAAAATGTTGTAAGTCTGGGAAAACTATGCCACCCATAACTTTCTGGAAAACCTGTTTGGAGAAGAGAGCAGTAAGTAGCTTGGAAACAGAAGGGAAGGCAAGTGCAGACTGCCAGCCTGAAATAACAAGCTGTAAGTCTGGAACTGAAAGAAAAGTGAGACTTAACCTAGACCAAAAAAAAGTACATACACATACACAATACATATTGAAGCAGGAACTGATAGAAAAATGAGAATTAGCCCAAACAAAAGAAAATTACACACACACACACACACACACACACACATACACACACACACACATGCACACACACACACACACACACACACACACAGAAGTAGCAGTGCCTATTGCAGGAGAATTTCTGGTATCAACTTCAGTTTTCACACTGGGCACATGTGCATGCATGCCCCAAAATACTGAAAGGTGAGTTGAGTAGAGGGAGCTGCTGAGAGTGGCCATCCTCCTTGGGGCATGTGTGTGTGGAGTTTGATAACTCACTTTCTCTTTCTCTCTGGCAAAACTAAAAACAAACAAAAGCGTATGCTTTCTTTTTGTTGTATTATAGATAGTTCTGATGGATAGCCACCATACAACTGTGAAAACAAAGTATTTGCTGTATTTGCTGCTCTTAGTAGTACACCTGGCATTTTTACGTTATGAACAAGCAAAGCCAAATACTGATTGGTTTTATTTCACTTTTGCTCCTGATTATTCTTTTCATAGTACATGTTTAGCATAATACTGAAACATATTTATTTTCTGTGATGCTGTTTTCCTAATTCACTGAAAGCAGTACTTATTTCTAGAATAATTCTGTATAGCCTGCTTTGCTTGTGCATTAACTTCAAAAATTCTCATAATGAGAGATAATTGATGCATAACTGTTTGATCCTTTATAAAATGTACTACTATCAACAACTATTATTTTTAAATTGATAGTAATTTAGAGAAGTCAAATTAGAGATAAAGAGACAAAAATTAAAATCCTCTCATTTTGTAGTTTTTATTTAAAAATTTTCTTTTCTAATTGATACATAAATATTGTACATATGTATTATGTACAGCATGAGTTTTAGACATATGTATATGCTACGGAGTGGCTAAATCTAGATAAGTAGTATACACAATATTTCATAGAGTTGTCATATTTTTAGGTGAGAAGACTTAAATTCTACTTTCTATAGTCTTCAAAATATAATACATTGTTACTACCTATAGTGACACTGTTGCATAACTGAACTCTAGAACTTATTGCTCTGTCTAACTGAAATACTTTTTAATTGTCAGAGGATGCAGGTGTTCAAGAGAGAGAGAGAGAGAGAGAGAGAGAGAGAGAGAGAGAGAGAGAAACATCCTTTTCCTTCCTTTCTCCAGCCATCTGGTTTTGAGTATGCATGCACTGGGATCTAGTGTGTTGCTGGGGTCTGAATTTTAGCCACAGTAAATGAAGTATTTCTTTTTCTGGTTATTGTGAGTAGTGCTGAAATAAGCATGGGAGAACATGTATTTATTGGACATATTAATTTTATTTTCCTTGTCCATATACCCAGCGGTTAGAATGCTCAGGTAGGACTTCTGTACTATGTTGAAAAGAAGTGACAAGCATGGGCATATTTGTCTTGTTCCTGATTTTAAAGTAAACACTTTCAACTTCTTACCATTGAGAATGAAGTTCCGTATGTCAGAAATGTCCTCTACTACGTTTAGTTACATTCCCCATAGACTAATTTCTTATAAGATTTCATTAGCAAAAATTATTGAATTTTGTCAAATGTTTTTTCTACATCTCATATACTGAATTTTATTCCTTCATACTACTTGGTTTAAAACATTTCAAATACTAAATTATCTTTTATGTATTTATAGTTTTTTTTAAATTTTAACATATTATAGTGTATAACTCTTCTAGAGTTTGCAATTTTCACTCAGGTACACCTTCTGTATTTTTTAAAACCAACCTATTTTTTAATTGTTGTGCTGAAACTTATTTTGTCTAGAAGATTTTATTTTTAACTAGATGCCTTTTGGCAGACATTAGGTTATTTCTAGTTGCTTTTTATTACTAAAAGTTATCTTGTGTTTATCTTTTTACAAATACATTTGTAGGGACCAGCAATTAGCGTAATGGCCATGTCACTGGACTCCCACGTAGTCGACCGCGGTTCATGTCCCAGACCCGGTGGCTTAAAACTCATGCCGGGCGCGTGTGCATGCATGCCCAAGATCCCGAGAGGAGAATGGAGGAGAAGGGATTGCAGCGTGGTCATCC
The DNA here is from genome assembly GCF_000334495.1 of Tupaia belangeri chinensis. NCBI lineage: Eukaryota > Metazoa > Chordata > Mammalia > Scandentia > Tupaiidae > Tupaia > Tupaia belangeri. The sequence continues at coordinate 4,017,325 of NW_006159439.1, read as the reverse complement.
CCCCTGGGGGGGGTGATTTCTCTCTTTCTGTCTCTCTGTCTCTGTCTGTCTGGAGAGCACATGTGCCCTATAGCGAAAAACCTCTCAAAAAAAAATTTTGTATAATAGATTTGGAAATAAAACAATCCTACTATCCTTTGCTTTAAAATATATCCAAACTGGGACCAGCAGTTAACATAATGGCTATGTCGGTGAACTCCCATGTAGTTGACCATGGTTCGAGTCCTGGACCTGGTGGCTTAAATTCAGGCTGGGCGCATGTGCATGCACACCCAAGATCCCAAGAGGAGAATGGAAGAGAAGGGATTGCGGTATGGTCATTACCTTGGGGGGTGATTTCTTCTCACTTTCTGTCTCTCTGTCTTCTTGTCAGGCACACACACCTTTAGCAAAAACTTCTCAAAAAAAAAAAAATACATATATATCTCCAAACTGTATTCCTTTTCTCTACCTCCAGCGCTTTCAGCTTTCCAAGCCACCACTGTTTCTCACCACCTAGAGAACTGTTATAGACTTATAATTGATCCTTCAGTTTCCACTATTTTTCTTGTACAACCTAGCATCTATCTAATAGTCAAGATATTATTGCTCTGCTGAAAATCTACTGCCTTTTTATCATTTTACTTAAGAGAAAGGCAATAAGCCTTATAATGTCCCTATGTGACCTTCCTTACTTTTTGATATTTATATATTTTTATTATTATTCATACATTAAATCACTATACATCATTTAGATTTTGAAGAGACTTTACCCAGCATGATATACACCTCAGTCCAGCCCAGCTGAGAACACCATACACACCCTCGTCAACAGATAATAAACCTTATCTGTGTCCCACAAGTGCTCTTACCTCTCCATTTCCCCCAAAATTTCCTACACTCTTCCCCTCTCACACTCTTTTCACTTTGTCTCTAGTGTCCATTACAATATTTAATACTTTCATATTCTCTAGTCTTTCACTTTCTACCATAGAGTGCAGACAGTATATATTAAGTGAGGACATACAATGTCTCTCCTTCATAGCCTGGTTTGTTTCACTCAGCAGTAAATCTTCCATATTCTTCCACTTTCTATCAAATTCCAGGGCCTTGTTTTTTATGTCTGAATAGTATTCCACTGAGTATATGAGCCACAATTTTTCAATCCATTCATCTGTCTGGACATTTGGGTTTGTTCCATGTCTTACAATCGTGAATAAGACTACAGTGAATGTAGATGTGCAAGCGCTTTTCTGACTGAGTGCTCTCCTGTCCTTTGGGTAGATACTCAGGAGTGGAGTTGCTGGTCATAAACAGACATTGAGCTCCAAGAATCTTCCCTACTTTTACCTATATAAATTTATTTACTATTAATTTTCTCACTCACTCTATTTCCTCCATAAAAGCTTTCATGTATCATCTGTTTTTGTTTTGTTTTGTTTTGTTTGTTTGTCTGTTTTTACTGCTAGCTATTTTGACTAGGATTAAGTGGTATATCATTGTGGTTTGAATTTGCATTTCCTTTATGATAAGAAATGCTGAGCATTTTTTCATGTGCTTTTTGACCATTTGTATGTTTTCTTTGAAGAATTGTTCATTCAGCTCATTTGACCATCTTTTAATTAGATTAAGGTTTTTCGTTTGTTTGTTTGTTGTTGTTGTTGTTTTTCCCCAGAAAAACTGTTTGAGTTCCCCTTATATTCTGGTTTTCAGTCCTTTATCTGAGGCATAGTTTTCAAATATATTACCCCACTCTGATTATTATTGTCACCTCACTCTAATTATTTCTTTTGCTGTCCAGAAAGTTTTTAGCCTTGTAGTCCCACTTGTTGGCCTATTACCATTTTAAGAAATCTTTTTCTTTTCTTATTTTGCAAATCATGCTGCATCTCCCTTTCCAGTTATTCTCAATTATCAGAATTTCAAAATTAAAAGGCAAAGACTCATTTCATTCTCTAAAACTTTTAAGAGAATTAACACACAACATTTTTGTTAAATGCTTGTGATTTTCAATTATTACTGGTAGTAGAGAAAGGTCAAGTTGTATAACTACTGTCTGTGTTCTCTTATGATCATAACATTTTTAGACTTTAGTTTATAACATATTTTAGTATCTCTGTACCTCAAATGAGGTAGAATTAAATTGTATATCTCTGATTTCTTCTTTTATAATAAATATTTATTAACTTCCATTTCCAGCAGGCATTATTGTGAGAAGGAAGCAGGTTTTCTTAAAAACTTTTCCTCTTAACTTGCTTTCCAGGACCCGCATTCAATATGAGCTAAAAGCCTTTCAGAGGTCTACAATAGAGTCATAAATAAGGAGCTATGGTAATGCAGGTGGTGAAAAACTGTAAGTAAATACTGTAAAGATTTCCTTCTCAAACCCTGTGCCTCTCCATGAGGATCAACTGATTGCTTCTACTGATTTTAGCCAGATCAAAGACACTTACATAGTTCAGATCTGAACACTATAAGCAACATGGTCACTGTTACATGGTCCATTCATGAGATGATCATATAAAGACAAAGATACCGCAATCTAGTGGTTAAAAATTAAAACAACTCTGGTAAATTAAATATTAGAGATTTAAAATATTTCTTCTATCTACTGACTTTAAAACATACGTAGTTTATAAACACAGTGAATATTATCCTGGGAATAGGTCATTTATTTTGTCTTACTGAATTATGGTGACTTTAAAGTGAATTTGGTATCCATCTTCCTTCCCATTATAAACAAAATAAGTATACAGCCCAGTTGCAGTGGTGAAAGCAGTAGGGTATTGCTACATAAAGCAGGAACTCCCACATGGGAGTCCTGGGTATAGATATGAATAGACTGAGCAGTGGTAAGCGTCTGTAACCCTCACTCACTGGTAGGACAGGCAGAGAATTGCAACTACTCCTTTCAACCTCTCTCTCTCTCATAAAAAAAAAAAAATACAAATGAACAAATAGACTTAAAAGATAAATTTTGGGGCCAGCCGGTGGCAGTGGTAAAGGCCACTGGATCTCACATCACCAGCTGTGTGGTTGTAGCCCTTTATGAAGCAGCTTGAGAAACATCTGCAAGTATGGGTCCAAAATTCCAAGAGGAAAATAGAGCAGAAGGGATTGTGGCATGGCCATCTTCCCTGGGGAGTGCTTTCTCATTTTCCATGTCTCTCTCTGACTCTCTGATAAGCACACATTCTCTATACCAATTTTAAAAAAAAACAAACGGTATGTTTTAGGGTTTTAGGAATATAGTTTCACTAAGGCCACTGGGATAAATTGACAGATATCTTACTTACTCTATCTCTGATCTCTGAGTTTTAAATAATACAGTATTTCTTCTCATGTATCTCCGAGAGTCAGTTTGTTGAACACTCCTTTCAGTCAGTTTGTTGAACATTTACTGTCCACAAAAAATGTTTTTGCTTCAGAGTGGGAAAAATGAGTTCAAATAATAAGAGTAATTTTCTAATATTTACTTAATCATTAAATATTAATTTTATATTAATAATTTTCAATGTGTTTCCACAGAATAATTTGAGCAGCTATGGCTTTTGAAAGCTTTTTGTTATTTTTTTAATGTTTATTAAAGACATTTGGAGATATTGTATTATTTAGGTTTGAGTTTAATTTAGGTCTCTGATACACTTAAAACATGAAAAATGTACACATTTTTCTTAATTAAATCATTTTAAAATGAGAAGATATTAGGTGACAGTTATCAGTCATTAAAATTCATAGGTCACTGGGACCAGCAGGTGGTATGGTGGTTAGGGCACTGGACTCCAGTATGGCTAACCTAGATATGGTGGCTTGCTTTCTCACTTTCTCTCTCTCTTTGGTGAGCCCATGTGCCCTACAAAATTAAATAAATAATAATAATAAAAATAAAATAAAACATAATTTTCAAAAACTTAGTGGTCATTAAGAGATATAGCCAGTACCTTACTTGTTTAATATTACACGTTTATTAGGAATTTTGCTGCTGCTGATTCAACTCATAAGTAAATTTCTCCAAGTAAAACTAACCTGTTATTTCTGTAATTATTGTTTATGCAATTATCTTATAATCAAGCAGCAAGAATTGAAGAGTATTAGATAAATGCAATGCCAGAAATTAATTTTAATATCATTTACTATATAAGTAATTATAGTGTTGATCTCCATTATTGTTTAATATAATAGTGTATTAATAAAATTATATCATTAATAAATTAATAATTAATGGATAAAGGAGGGATGCATGCAACAGATAAATTAAGGAAACCACAGATCATGGCAGTGTTACTTTTATAATATGGAAATAACTTCCAATGTCAAGATCATGTCCTCTGCATTCTTGTGCAGCTCATTTATAATTTAGGACTTTCTCTCAACATTACACGTTTTGTAGTTGTTTTAAAGAATTTAAGGTTGACATAAAATACAGTTTAGGTACACTTCCTGCTTTTTGAAATACTCATGGCTTTTACAAAATGCAATAAATTGAGATAAAAGTATTTCTGATAGGGGCAAGTAGGAGGTGTGTGTAAGGACCTGAACTCCCACATGTTCGACTGTAGTTCAGGTCCTGTACCTGAAAGCTTGCTTTCTCACATTCCCTCCATCCTTTCTCTCTGGTCAAAATGATAATAATAATAATAAATTAAATAAATAGTTCTTTAAAAACATTTTAAAAGTATTTCTGATGACCTCCACCAATCATATTTTGTATTACCATATTAGCTATGGTGTGTATAATTGAAACATTCATTATGTTACTGAAAATCATAAAACATCAATATGCTAGTCTAAGAAAATCCTCCCATAATGCAACTGAAAATGCATGGTGCATTCAATGAGACCTAGTTTCAGCACAGGAATCTTTAGAGTATTAGCTGAATGTTACTAAACCTGAGCCTCGACTTCCACAAATGAAATAATAAATATTTAAATAATTAAAATGAAATTGTAAAATTATGATAGAGATTAAGTTCACAAAGCATAAAGAGTTATTTATAGATACATAATTAATAGTAACTACTCAATACGGTAGGATAAAAATATAATTTAAGTGTGTAAATATTAATAATTTACCAGCAGAAGGCATAATTGTTATGTCACTGGACTCCCATGTGACATAATTATGTCACGGGACCCAAACCATGGTCCCATATTCAACTGTGGTTTGGGTCCTGGACCTACTGCTTAAAACTCACACCAGGCACATGTATGTGAGTGTCCAAAATCCCAAGAGAATGGAAGAGAAGGGATTGTGGCATGGTTATTCTCCCAAAAGGTGATTTCTCACTTTCTGTCTCTCTTTCTCTCTCTGTCTCTCTAGCGAGTATATGTGTCCTATAGCAAAATCTCTCTAAAAAATTCATTAAAAATAATTTAGCTGGGGGAACCAGCAGTTAGCGTAATGGCTATGTCGCTGGACTCCCACGTAGTCGACCGCAGTTCATGTCCAAGACCCGGTGGCTTAAAACTCACGCCGGGCGCGTGTGCATGCGTGCCCAAGATCCCAAGAGGAGAATGGAGGAGAAGGGATTGCGGTGTGACCACCCCCCCTGGGGCGTGATTTCTCACTTTCTGTCTCTATGTCTCTCTCTGTCTGTCTGGCGAGCGCACACGCCCTACAGTGAAAATCTCTCTCAAAAAAAAAATAATAATTTAGCTGGAATATATTGCTATATACTATTATATATAATAATTACATTTAGTTGGATTCTATAATAAAATATATGTTTATACAACACAGAAATAAATGTAAATATAATAAAGAAAATAAATTTTAATAACTGGAGTTGGAGGTGTATTGTCTAAATTATTTAGTACTAGTAGAGTCTGAATATTTTAGAGGTATAAATATTTCTTAGAATTAAAGAGAACGTTATTTTGGGGTGTACTTACTAAGTTTATATGCTGCCTAATTTTGTTTTATTGTAATTATCTCATTAGATTAGAATTCCTGCATCTATATGCTAATTTGGAAATAAAAAGTCACTTAACTTTTAAAATTCATCTTTAAGAAGTTATTAATGAAAATAATCACTGAAACAATGCTTTAGATGGTTTATTTTATTGAATTCTATGTTTATTGTTCATAAGGATAATGCAATGTATATAATCTTATGCCTCCTAGTGATCCAGTAAATACTTCTGCCACCACCTCAGTTTACTTGTTCTCCTGAGGTCAATTAAAGTAATCGTGGATATAGTATACTATTTGTAGATTTTATTGAACACATAATTATTATGCTGATTAATATTCTGATTTGCCTCTGTGGTCAATGTAGGCAACAGAGAATGAGTTCCATAACCAATAGAACATAGTTTTCATCATTTAAGGAATAAAATAGAGCATACTACAAGATAATATTGCTTATTCCCAGTAGATTAGAAACACTTTCTTTTATAGGATGCTATTGTTTTTATTATTTTTTTGTTGTTGATTTCCCTGAAAGAAGTCACCTGGCACCACCTATGGATCAGTGCATCTATTTGGAAATATGCTTGGCCTCCTCAAGAAATCAAGGAGAAAAATAAAGAGATAAGACATTTAAGGGACACAGAAATGGAAGATTGCCTGTCAATGCTGACATGTATGATATCTTCAACTGGACTGGTGGGAAGTGTGTTCATATTGAACAAATTAATTTTATAAGCTATAGTGATGTACAGTGACTGAATATATAAAATACATTTCATATATTTGATAGAAAATATATGAACTATGCATATTTTATATTGGACATCCATACATGTTCAATCATATATATGCCACAGCCCAGAACTGGTGGCAAGGTAGTGGGGAACTGCTCTGCAATGGACTAACCGCATAGACCACAGCTCAGATCCTGGGTGAACACACGGAGGTCACACTTCCCCATAAACCTGGCTGGCTGGAAAGGCTTTGGATGTGGATGGGGAGGTGTGATTCCACACAGCCATGGGTGCTTGTTATTCTCCCTTTCTCTTTCTCTCTTAAAAGAAATAAGGTGAAATTTAAAAATAAATAAATTAGTGAAAATCCGTTGCTATTCAAGGTAAATTTTTGAGCCCATTCATTTGTAAATTTACATACTACCAGCAAAGGGAAAATATTACTTCTACTTTAATTTTCTGATAAATATAATTTGGAGACCTATATTTAAGAAGCTTATATGAGCTAAAGCATAGTATGGTCCAAAAAGACTTTAGAGTAGCAAAATATAAAAAAAATATATTTTTTAAAACTTACTGAAGTTCTTGAGGCTGGCAGGTGGCATAGTGATTAAGGCACTGGACTCCCAAATGGTCGACTGTGCCCTGAACCTGGCAGTTTGTTTTCTCACTCTCTGTCTCTCTCCCTTCCTCTGTCTCTCTCTCTCTCTCCTGCACATGCTCTCTCTCTCTGATCTTATTGAAAAAGTATAATAATTCATAAAATTAAATAATTCTAAAAAAAAAAACAACTTTGGAGCTCCATTAGCCTGACTTTATCCTTTAAGCAAATAACTAATTAGTGCCGAAATCAAGGAAAATTTTACATATATTAATTTAGTACATAATTTAGTAATTTCAATAATTTATACTTCCTTTTCAGAATAATAACCTTGATATTTGAAATCAAAGCTATACTGTCTATTATTTTCAAAATTTTCTTTTTTTGTTGACAGATTTTTGCTATAGGGTACATGTGTTCACTGGAGAGACAAAAAGAGAGACACAGAGACAGAAAGTGAGAAATCACCCACCAAGGGAATGGCAATGCTTCAATCCAATCTCCTCCATTCCCCTCTCGGGATTTTGAGTTCACATGCACACAGGCCCAGCATGAGTTTTAAGTCACTGGGTCTGGGATTTGAACTGTAGTTGACTACATGTGAGTCCAGCAACTTGACCCTTAGTCCATCTACTGGTCCCTATTTTTGCAATTTTCAACAACAAACATTATTTAGTTGAAAAACATTGTATTAATTGTGAACAGATGTCCATTAGAAAATTATTATAAAAATGCTATGAACTATATTAAATAATTTAGCACATGTAAAAATCTAAAGAATAATCACATAAAAAATAACACGAATCTGACTTTTTCTTACATTAATCTATTTGGAAATTTCTTCTGCAATTAATATTTCCATTATTATAAAAATGCTAAATAAAGTGTTCTTATTTCATTTAAACTCATGTACTGGAAAAAGAAAGTAAAAACCCATTATTTTATAGCTTAGTTCTGTAACTTAACAGTAATAAAAATCTTAGTACATAAGTAGAAGTACAGTTATTCTTAACTATCGCTGATAATAGTAGACATAAGCTACAATACATTATGAGAACATTGACTAGCAGATTGGCTCTGAGAAGCGTTATAAAGACTAATTTTATTATTAAAGTTTATTGCTTTCATGAAAGTGAAAGAAAGCAAAAGAGACATGAGAACCCTGAACAGGCAGAGGAGGATCTCATGCCATGACCCTCCACCAGTCTTCTCAGACAGGCAGGTCTGTGGATACACATGCAGGCATGCACAGTTCGATGTGGATCCAGCCTTGCTGAGCAGCATTTGGCTGTGGTGCCACAAGCCAGTCCTGAAGACCAATTCTTTTTTTTTTTTTTTTTTTATTTTTTTATTTATTTTTTTTTTTTTTTTTTTTTTTTTTCTTAATTCTTTGTAAATGACACAATGACACAGACTCTGATATTTCCTTTTTTTTTCTTTTCTTTAAATTTGTTTTTTACATTAATTCACTATACATCATTACAGCATACAAATGAATTTTCCATCCAAAATACACTGTATATTGGCTCAATCAAGCACATCAACATACATGATATCAGCCAATAATTTTCCATTTCTTGTGTCTTGTATACTTTGTTTTTTTTTGTCTTACCATCCTTGATTCCCGATCCCTCACTCTCTGCCATGTTCCACCCTCCTCCCACATTGTCTCTGGAATCCATGGTTGCTTTCTATGCCTTCCCCCCCATTTAATTGATTTACTAATGAACTTAATTAGTCTAAATATTTCTAATAGCTAGCACAGCTGATATATACCTATACATGAACCCAGGTCTGACTTTAGGCATAAACCTCAGTGAGTAGAATGAACATACTATAAAGTAGTGCCTAGCTGGGGCTGTATAGCTTACTGCAGTCATCAAATATGCATTTTTTTTAAATTTTGATACGAACAGTTTTACTGTTTTTTTTTCTCCTGAAACATTTTTTTAATAATTACTTAACATTCATTCCTTGAGCATCATCACAACATACTAAATGTGGTTTCCCATCTAGAATAAACTACATAGTGGCTTAATCATGCATGTTATCATCAATAATATTCCATTTCTACTTTCATATATATGTATATGTATACAGTTTGACCCTATCACTGAATTATTTCAACTTATCAGCAAAATAATGACAGTGAAAAAAATGATGCTAACATTTTTCTCTGACCCTAGATTTCTTTGATTTTGAAATTAACTCAGTCAGGGGTCAGCAGGTAACATAGTGGTTAAAGGCGCTGGATTCCCACATGGCCCACTGTGGTTCAAGTCCTAGACCCGGCTTATGTTCCCACTTTTCCTTTTCTCTCTCTCTCTCTGTCTCTCTTTGGTCAAATTAAAAAAATAATAATAATAACAAATGGAATTAAATAAATAATTCTTTAAATAAAAAGAAATTTTCTCATTCAAATAAAGCAACATGTAATGTGTTACAATTTGTCTTGTGTTTCTTTGTAATAATGGCGAAATATCTTTATTCTCTTATTTCTTTTAAAGATTTGATTAAATATTCATAAGATGTCACATCCAGGAATTGGGTAATATTCACTGTGATAAAAAATAACAAAACAAAACAAAATAAATTGAAATACTAGCTTTAGCTATTCATCAAAACAATGACATAAAGGAGCCCAATATTACATGTAGTCATCTTACTTTGGATTGCTTATTGAGAAAGAATAGGTCAGATAAGCAAATATTTGAAACATGAGAAAATAATCATTAGCTAAACATAATTTCTTCATAATCATCTGTCTGGAATTTCTTCAGTTGTATCCTATACAGACAAAGTTTATCCTAAATCATGTTGATTTAGTCTAGATGCTGTATCTCTCAGTTATGGGCAATGATAATGGCTGGGCCATTTAGAGATAGCAAACATATTTTTGACACAAAAACTAACTTCCTGCTTCTGTTTAGCTGTCCATTATTTGTTTTTAAATGCTTTTATATGGTAGGAATTATAAAGTACACTTATAAATAATTAAGTGTTTATCGAAGTTTTCCATGCCAATGTCTGTATTATTGAAGCATTTAACGTCAATTTTATAATATTAATTATGAAAGAAGGCACCAGATTGGCTACTAAACGTTTATATTGCAATTATTGTGCATGGATAGATATGTTGTAATTAGTTAAAAATTCACCATCAGAAGTTAATTGTGCTTATATATGTAATACAGAACCCAAAACACTATTTGAATAATGTGGTCCTTGAACATGGCTTAAGTTACATTGGACAGATGCAGTGTTAAATGCTTGGGATAGATCATTTTCTGCTATGCAATTATGTCTGTGTTCTTAACTTGACTCTAAACTTTTAGACAAATCCAAGTATAGTAAGCATGCTAATAGGTAGTGTGCCATGTGAAACAAAAACAGCAACAGAAACACAAACTAAAATCTGTTTATGAAGAGACCTAAGAATGTTTGGGATGGCTCATATTCAGTCCAGAAATAGATGTCAGTCACATCTCACTTGAGACTCAGGATAAAAAGGTTGGAAGTACTTTTTCTCCATACAATATTTTCATCAAAGTAAATGCACATTTATTAGCATTGGTTCCAAAACTCTTGATTACCTCAGTACGTGACTCTGTGTCCTTCACATAGACATTACCCTCAATGTGAAGCACCCATGTTTGGGTTGAAGAAGCAACGTCATCAATTTCAGTGGGCAGAAACAGAAGCTGCAACTCATGTCATTGACACCACCTTATGATGCATGTTATTCTTACTGTTCGTTCTTATTTTTTTAATAGCTGAAGCGATAGAATCTATCTTCAAGGAAAGACTGAGTAGGAAAGCTAGATTCACACAGAAAGCGTAGCCTAGCTAATGAGTAAAAATAAGAAGTGGACACTCACAGTCAATTTTAAGGTAAAGATGACTTAAATGGAGCAGAGATTGGAAGCAATGACAGAGATATTACTCCGAAATCAGAGTGGTACTGTTTTTAAGCTTAAGCTAATGTGAATTTGGGGGAGAAACAACTAATTAAGTAAGGCAGCAGGCCAGTCTGTGACTAAATAGATAATATTGAGGAAGTTGAATACAAAAATGAAAAAAAAATTAAATTTATTTTTTAAGAATTTTTTTAAAATTTTATTTATTACTATTTTTCAATTTGCTATAGGGCATGTACACTCACCAGAAAGAAAGAGAGAGATTGCAAAAGTGAAAAAGCAAGCTACTGGGTTCAAGACTCAAACCACAGTCAGCCAAGTGAGAATCTAGTCCCTTAACCACTACACCAGTTGCTGGTACTGAAAAATGTTCTATTGAAATAGCTAATTCAGGAACGAGTGTGTGGGAGTGTCTCTGTGTGTTTGATAACATGTGAGTATAATAACTGTAATCCTTATAATATGGAATTTTCATATTTAGTTATTGCAAAGTTCTTTTCAGATTTCTTTCTTTCTTTTTCTCTTTTTTTTTTTTTTTTTTTTTGAGAGGTTTTCACTATAGGGTGCGTGCGCTCGCCAGACAGACAGAGAGAGACAGAGAGATTGAAAGCAAGAAATCACCCCCCAGGGGGGATGGCCACCCAGCAATCCCTTCTCCTCCATTCTCCTCTCAGGATCTTGGGCACGCACGCACATGGGCCCGGTGTGAGTTTAAGCCACCGGGTCCTGGACTCAAACCACGGTCAACTACATGGGTGTCCAGCAACATAGCCATTATGCTAACTGCTGGTCCCAAGGTTTATTTCTCTAAACAACTATGCGATATGAAATTTTATTAGGTTTACATGTATGTGTCCAACAACATTTTAAAAATAAAACTATTTGTAACTTACATGATTATGGCATCACAGTAAAAACACATTTACTTTCACCTAGTAGCTTGAAGGATAGACTTCTCTGTAGAACAGAGGTTTGCTCACGGGGTAATAATATGGCATTGAGTTGCCAGGAATGGCAGGTGTTTCCGATCTCCTCCACACTAGTCCAATAGAGCAAAAATAACAGAACCGGTGCTTATATGTATCTTCAGAATTATAGAGTACAATTAATACTGAGGAATGATATACAAATAGATGAAATGTGTTTCAGTTTTCCAATCAACCATTTGAGAAAATTAAACATTTTTTCAAGGAAATTATATCCTCCTTTTTGTTCTTATTTGTTCTTTTTGTTTTATAAAAATCTGAAGGTAGAAAATTACCTTTTGTTTTTTCTGTATTGAAAAATTTAATATAGGACTGAAATATCCTCATTCTACTATTTTTATTTTTTGGCAGTAAAATCAAATAATCTTTCTTGGTTCGTCTCATTTCTCAATGATGTCTCACAAGGAATTTTAAAATGTATCAAATACAGAATTGGAAAGGGAAGCAGACTTCTACAAGCTTATTACGTGTTCTTTACCTTCTTTTTTAAACATGCAATTTTTGCCTTGCATTTAGATCCTGAATACACATTTTCCTATATGTATCTCATGTTGGAAAAAAAGAAATTAGGTTTTAGCCATAGGATGCATACATTCACTGCAGAGAGACACAAAGAGAGAAAGTGAGAAATCGCCCCCTAGGGGATGACCATGCTGCCATCCCTACTCCTCTATTCTCATCCAGGGATTTGGGGCATGTATTCAAAAACATCTAGCATGATTTTAAGCAAGCAGATCCAAGACTCAAAAAACTGTTGGCCATGTGAGAATCCTGTGCCTTAACCACTATGCAACCTGCTGTCCCCCCAGGACATTTTTTTTTTAACAAAATAAGACATAAAAACTACATTAATGAGCAAGATTGCACAAAATTCATATTACCTAATGAAAGTGAGGACAACGTTCAGAAATTAGGTATTGTATTGTTACTGGTTTTAAGAAACTGTACATTATTGGGTGCGGTGGCGCCTGCCCTATGGCAAAAGAAACTGTACATTATTTTATTTTCTGTATTTTGAGCCCACGTGATTACTAAGCTTCATTTTCATCATTGTTTGAATACTTCAGAAAGTTTAAAAAGGATATTTTAAAAAATGGTAAAAAGGGGCCAGCAGATGGCAAAATGTTTACGTCTCTAGACTCCCATGTAGTCGACCACAGTTCAAGTCCCAGACCCAGCAACTTAAAACTTATGCCAGGCTTGGGAACCAGCAGTTAGCGTTATGGCTATGTCACTCCCACGTAGCCGCCCGCCGTTCGTGTCCCAGACCCGGTGGCTTAAACTCACGCCGGGCGCGTGTGCGTGCGTGCCCAAGATTCCGAGAGGAGAATGGAGGAGAAGGGATTGCGGCATGACTGTCCCCACTGGGGGGTGATTTCTCGTTTTCTGTCTCTATGTCTCTCTCTGTCTGTCTGGTGAGCACACGCGCCCTATAGTGAAAACCTCTCCAAAAAAAAAAATTAAAAAAAACTTATGCCAGGCTCGTGTGTGTGTGTGGGTGCTCAAGATCCCAAAAGAAGAATGGAGGAGAAGCAATTGTGGTGTGGCCATGCCCCCAGGGGATGATTTCTCATTCTGTCTCTATGTCTTTCCAGCAAGCACATGCACTGTATAACAAAAATCTCTCTCAAAAATGAATAAATTGGTAAAAAAAAAATTAAGCTCTTTTGTCACATGGCAATTTAAGTCAGATAATGAACATCTGAACAGACATAAAGAATTTTATGGTCTAGTGATATTTGTATTTGTTGTTCATTTTTTAAAAAAGACACTTTTTTAAGGGAGATTTTTGCTATAGGGCATGTGTGTTGCCAGAGAGACAGAGAGAAAGAGACATAAAGCGAGAAATCACCCCCCAGGAGGTATGGCTATGCTACAATCCCTTCTCCTCCATTCTCCTGTAAGGATCTTGGGCACACACATGCATGCACCCAGAGTGAATTTTTTAAGTTGCTGATTCCTGTATTCAAACTGTGGTTGACCATGTGGGAGTCCAGAGATGTAACCATTACGCCATCTACTGGTCTCAGAAAAGACACATTTTATCATATAGACAAAAATTATTTGCAATTATTGTATTTTTGTATATAAACTTTTTCACGAGAACTTTTTACTCTTAAGGTTTAAGTAGAAAAATACTTCATAAGACAATATTGGTTTAGGATTGAAATACTGACTTTTGGTAGGTTCAGTCAGTGGCATGATGAATAAGATGGCTGGATCCAATGTGGCTGACAGTGTGATTTGAGTCTAAGACTCAGACACTTGAAAAACAGACCAGGCATCTGTGTGTGTGTGTGTGTGCATGCCCCAAATCTCAACAGGATGGAGAAATGGAGAAGGGATTTTGGCATGACCATCCCAAATAGGAAGTGCTTTCCCCCTTTCTTTCTCTGTCTCTGTGAGGAGCACACATGCCCTCTACCAACCTGAAAACAAGAACAAGAACACTGAACCAGCAAGCGCTGTGGTAGTTAAGGTGCTGAACTCCCACATGGTTGACCCTGGTTCAAGATGACACCTGGCAGCTTGAAAATCATAAGACACTGTGTGTGTGTGTGTGTGTGTGTGTGTCCAATATCTTAGGCAAAAAATGTAGGAAAAAGGACTGTGGCATGGCCGTCCCCCCGGGGAATGATTTCTCACTTTTCCTCTCCCTGTCTCTCTTGTGCACTATGCCTAAAAACTAAAAGACAAAACAAAACCAAACAAAAAATCTACTCACTTTCGGTATATAGAGGTGTTTCTCTCTAAGTGCAAGTGTGTATGTAAAAATACAAATATCACTAGAACATACTTATTTTCTTAAACGTAGATGTAAATATTATAAAAATAGTATTTCTTTCTAAATGGCGAGGAATTATAAAAATATATTAAGTATTAAAATATAGAGTATTTTGAAGTAAATAACGTTAGATATAAAATTTCAAATGTTTGTTTAACTTCACGTTCATTTTAACAATTTTCTTTGCCGTCATCTTTGTGATAACTTGCATCGGGCTTACAAAGTCTAGGTAGTTTCAACTAAATGCAGAAGTAAAGGAGAGATTCCTTATAAAGTAATTCTATCAATCTAGTGAATATTTTTCAACTTGAAAATAAATCAGAAATAATAATTTACTTGTAGCATGCATTCTGGCATTTTGAAGTCAAGTTAATGAATTTTTTAAAAATTTGGATAAAGAAAAAAATATGGCAAATGAATCATTATACTAAAATAGATGTGGCCCTAAAATGTGAAATAAGATCAGTTTTAATAATTATCTCTGGTTTATAAAAAATTACTTTACATTATTTCTCCAATCTTTTTAAGAAAAATGCTACTTAGAGAATACTGAGGTTACTATGAGATTTAATATTTGGTCTGTGCTTTAGTTTCTATTTTTGCCTCTTAACAACTGAACCCCATGCCGGGTTATTTATAAGGCATAGAGATATGATTCGTCCACAGTTCTGGAGGTCAAAGGTCACAGCGGTGATGATGGGTCTCGGTGAAGATTCCCAGTAGAGTCCCAAGGTGGCACTGGTATCACATGGTGAGATAGACAAAGCTCAGAACATGGGTCTGTGCGTCTGCTCTCTTCAGAATGTATCAGAAATGAATCAGAAGCTCCATGGTTAGGTTCCAAGCATCTGTGGTTTCACAGACACTCCTGATTATTCTCTGAAATTGAGAACTATGGGTTTAGATGGTTATGACCTCCAGGTCAGTATAAGTCTATGAATGGAGCTACATGATGATGGCATACACAAGATAGGTCTTAGTTATGACGTATCCCTGACCCAGTTTGCTTTGATTAGCATTCTAGCTACTTAAATACTAAGTAAAAACATCTTTTATGTTTTGTTATTAAATTTATGTCTTAATAGATTCACTATTTGTGGTGAACATCAGCTACTGTAATATCTATTTTATACTTCTAGATAATTTAAAAAAATCTCTGATTGTGCCCATTATGTGTTGATTTATAGCTGCTGCTCATCTTTCCAGTATGTCCAATGGCTTCTTTGATTACCATTGGTGACTTCTTTAACTTATCTTTCTTTCTTCTTTCTCTCTCATTCATCATAATTTTGGACTTGGAGAAATAATCTGGAGATTTGTAGTTAATAAACCTTTGTTTTTGCACAAAAGTATTAACATACAAGGAATTTTCTAATTTTTAATCTAAAGGACCTCAAAGTATAAAAACATACTCTGTAAATTACAGTCTTATAATATAGAACATTAAAAATATTTAAAGTTTTCTGAGTAATTATAACCAATGGCCTTGATCAAAAATACATTCTAAGTGTTTCCCTTAGAAAAATGCACTTTTAATTCAAACTGGTGTTCATGAATATGCTGAGTCAATAGGGTAAAGACTCAGCCCCTTCTGGCCCTTATGGTTAACACAAAAAATGTGAAAGGAAAGAGGAACTTCAAAAAAAGTTGCCAACATTCCATTCCCATGAGAAAATAGATGTTTCATTTTTCTTATGTAGATATTTCGTGTGAGTTTCAAGTAAACCATGCAATCAGTCCATAATAACTAGATAAACTGATATTTTAATTCATTTTAACCATTGATATATTGTTATATGTTTAAAATGTATTCTTTGCATGTATAATAATGAGTTCTTTTGTCCAATATGTTGAAAACTATTTTGGTGCTCATAAATTTTTATCATAGATTCTTGTCTTGTCATAGAAAAGAAATTTTGGATTGTTCAGAGGGGTTGACCATTCATGAAATGTGTTTTACTGATTTATCAAGCTACATATATCAGCAAGAAAAGTAAAGAGAAAGATAGTTTGTCGTTCTGATTTTATAGCTTTAACAATACCAATTTTCATAGTTTTTAACTTGGTATTGTTAGTATAAGATTAATGTTTAAAAAGCAGTGATAATCAATAATTGGAAAGTATAACATTATAAAATAGGTTTGTTTGCAATCATGTTTTGTTTAACCACAGATATATATTCTGAAAAATGTATAGTTAGGTGATTTCATATTATACAAACATCATATTATACAAACATCATAGGTTATATTTACAAAAGCCTAGATGGTATATAGCCTATCTTCTCCCTAGGTAGATACCTAGATGAGGTTTATCATTGATCAAAATGTCACATGTAGCACATGACTGTCATTGCAAAGACAAGTTACATTTTAACACTCAGCAAAATTATTTTTTCAAAGCCAGTTTTTGTTGAAATTAAATTGAGCCTGTTAATCAGGCTATATACAACTGTTCTAAAACACACAACTCACAGCCTTTTTATTACACGAAGCCACAGATTGATGTCTCTAGTTCTTAAAAAAATAAAATAAATAAATAAAAAAGTCAGTGCAGCATTTTAAAAGAAATCCAGGAAAATAAAGAGTTTATTCTTGGGGGATATAGAGGGTTTCCCCTTTGAAGGGAAGTATATTATACTTTGAACCTATCCTTTGGGATCTTTGTTTGAAATGTTAATTAGAATAACTGGTTTAGCAAGGATTAGGACAAGAGCTGAACACTGCTGACAGCAAGATATCATCTCCCGGGAATCTGTTCAATTTCAGTGACTGTTGTACTGAAGCAGTTGAACATGGATGAAGTTATTGCATCTTGGCCAGGAAAAACACAAAATATAGAACACATAATTTCATTTTTAAGTAGTTCTTGAAAAACAAAGCATTGCTTATTGATAATCGATTATATTTTTTACCTAAATAATAAATAGCTGTGTGTTAAATTTCTGATTGTGTACTAAAACCTGGCAAGCAAATATTTTAAAAGAGATTTTTAAAGGCCCATCTGCCTTACTTCAGACCTAAATAGGTAGATGGAATAACCACCCTGTAGCACATTATTACCTGGTAATGTTCCCTTTGTTCCCTTGGTAATGTATCAATCAATCAGAATTTTTTTTTTTTTTTTTTTTTTTTTTTTTTTTTTAGCACTTTTTTTTGTGAGATAGAGGTTTTGCCTCAGGATACCCATTTCAAGCTCAAATTCCAGCTAAATCTGTGATACTAGCTTTAAACTTTAGCTACGTTTTGAATTCCTATCTATGTTAGTTTTCACACAAAATTATTACAATTATTTCAAGAAGAGAAGCCTACTGCAACTAGTCTATTCCTTTGAAAATTAGGATGAATTCAAGAGCTGAAAACACATCTCAAGGTAAACATCTCATTAATTTCTCTTTCATGTCTTCAGATTTTATTAATACAGAAAAGAGATTTTCATAAATATATGGATTCAAACAGCCAATCTTTTCCCAATCCCCATTTCTTTATGAGCTGAGATAACATAATCTGAGAGAGCTATTTTTTTTTAATTGTTATTTACATTTAATTGGTATACACCGTCACAGTGTACACCATGGCTTTTCCCAGCATGAGTGCAATGCATATCAGCCAAGACAAAGTAATACCATATACATTATCAAATAAGTTTTCATTTTGTGTCAACTAAACATACTGTTCTTTTCCCCTGTCCCACTCTCTCCCTCTTCCTAGTACCCACCCCACATTTCACTTATCCCTACTATCGCTAGTTTCTACAGTTACCCTCCCTGCTACATTTTTTCAGCTTCTGCTATAGAGCACAGACATTCAGTATATATTGAATGGGGACATACAATACCTGTCTTTCACAGTCTGGCTTGTTTCACTTAGCATTAAGTTTTCCATGTTCAAACACTTTTTTTTTATCATATGTCAGGTTCTTATTTTTTTTTTTTAATGTCTGAGTAGTATTCCGTACAGTACATGTGCCACATTTCTTCAATCCACTCATCTATTTTTGGACATTTGTATTGATTTCACAATTTAATAATTATAAATACTGCTGCAATAAACATGGGTGTCCAAGTGTTTTCCCAACTGAGTTTTTCCTATCTGTTGGGTAAATATTAAGAGTAGACTTACTGGGTTGTAAGGTAGTTCCATTTGTAGGTTTCTGAGGAATTGAAATATTATTCACCATAATGATTGTACTAATTTACATTCCCACCAAGAGTGTAGGAGAGTTCCCTTTCACCACAGCTTCATCAGCACTTATCTTTATTTATTTTCTTAATTTTAGCCCTTCTGACTGGAGTTAAGTGGTATCTCATTGTGGTTTTGATATATGTTTGACCACAGCATTTCTTAATATTCATTGTTGAGTGTCAAATATTCAGTCATTGCAATAATCTATAATTCAGAAATTTAAAAAGTGAAAGAGTACATTAAGCTAATGTCTTTAATTTTTTTTTTTTGAAGATGTTTTTGCCATAGAGCGCGTGTGCTTACCAGACAGACAGAGACAGAGAGACAGAAAGCGAGAAATCACCCCCCAGGGGGGATGGCCACGCCACAATCCCTTCTCCTCCATTCTCCCTCTTGATCTTAGGCATGCACGCACACGCCCCCGGCATGAGTTTTTTTTTTTTTTTTTTTTTTGAGAGGTTTTTTTTTTAGGGCGCGTGCGCTCGCCAGACAGACAGAGAGAGACAGAGAGATAGAAAGCAGGAAATCACCCTCCAGGGAGGATGGTCACGCCGCAATCCCTTCTCCTCCATTCTCCTCTCAGGATCTTGGGCACGCACGCACATGCGCCTGGCGTGAGTTTAAGCCACCGGGTCCGGGACTTGAACCGTGGTTGACTACGTGGGAGTCCAGTGACATAGCCATTACGCTAACTGCTGGTCCCCCCCACCCCCCGGCATGAGTTTTAAGCCACCGGGTCTGGGACGCAAACTGTGGTCGACTACGTGAGAGTCCAGCAACATAGCCATTACGCTAACTGCTGGTCCCACTAATGTCTGTAATTTTAATTTAGTTTAGTTTTTGAGGTAAAATTTACAAATAAAAATAGCATAGGTTTGTTATACAAGGTACTATTTTGTAAGACGTGTACGTTATGAGTAACAAAACCAAGCTAACTCACTAATCCATCAACTCATATAGTTAACATTTGTGTGTATTTGCATGAGGACAATTAAGATCTACACTTATCATTCCCTGATGCATTTGTCTATATTGTATTTTTTTTACACATGAGCAGGGTCATTACTTCAGAGTATTTTTTTCCTAAAGTATTGCTGAGATTCATATGTATAAACTGTAAAAGCTATTCCAAATATTTAATTATTTAGTAAGTCTTTAAAGAATCATTGAGAACTTAATATTAGTCACGTATTACAAAGTGCAGACGTGAGCCCTGACCTTATGGGATTTGTACCGATGCAGTTACAGATAATAGTCATAATAGGATGTACTGCATGGCTCGGCGGAAGTAAAGAGGATGGTGCTGTTCACACACACTTACAGGCATTTCTAAGGCTGCTTGGGAGACATCAGAAAAGGATTTCTGAAAGAGGTCACATGGTGAGTAAAATATAAACCTGAGGAAGAATTTGTAGCATGGAGAAGAGCCATTTTTGAAAACAATCAGCTTGGACCAGTTGGTGGCATGTGGGTTGGGGTGGCCAGATCTCACCTAACTGATTGCATGGTTCCAGTCTTGGACTCAGCAACTGAAATATCATGCCAGGCACTTGTGAGTGAATGCCCAAAATCCTGAGAGGAAAATGGAGAAGAGGGGATTGTGGTGTGGCCATCTATCTGGAGGATGCTTTTTCTCTCTCTTTTTCTTTCTCTTATCACTTCAGTGAGCATGTGTGCCCTGTAGCAAATTAAAAAAAAAAAAAAAAGGATCAGTTTTTTCAAGTATGTGTCACAAGAGAGCGTGTCACATTTTAGGAACTGTGAACAGTTGAATCTGGCTAAAATGTCGTGTTCAAGGAGGAAGGAATGGCAAAGAGAATTCAAGTCATGAGGGATTTGTTAAGGGAGCCAAACTTCTCTAAAAGCAGCGGGAATTCATTAACATATTTTACACATCAGGACATAGATGACATTTGTGTTGAGATTTATGTTGTGACATTTGTGTTGAGATTTGTGTTTTAGAAAATCAAATTCTGCCTTCCACAGATTGAAGATGAGAAACACTGGAGACAGAAAGAGCTGCCAGCACACATTTCAAGTAGACTAGCTGAGACCTGGTGGCCTGGATAAAACAGATATAGAGGAGGTTAAATCAAGAAGACTTGGTAATTATGTTTGCTATAGCTTGAGTTCTCTACGTGACCCCCTCCAAATGCATGTGTTGAGATTTAGTTCTGAATGTTTTAGGAATAAACTGAACACCTTCACAGTGTTGCACCATGGAGACTTTGGACTGGATTGATTAAGTGATTAGGGTAGGGTCCCTGTGATTAATTCTTGGTGTTTTTATAAGGAGCTCTGCTATGTTCTTATCCTTTTGATATCATCATGGGATAAACCAACAGAAAACCCACCACATGTGTTAATTCTTTTACATACATGATACATTGTGTGTGTGTGTGTGTGTGCATGCAGATGCACAGGTGCTGATGTGGGAAGGAATATGAAGGCGTTAAATGCTTTCCAAGTGCCTTAGGGAAGGAAAAGGCGTCTTACTGGTTTCTTAGATATTTTTATTGGAAAGGTTTATCTAAAACTCTCAGGTGCTTCAGAAATTCTTTCTCCTATCTTTTGTTTCCCCCAAGTTAGTTGGTCCTTTCTTGACTTCATTGCAGATGTCTGACCTTATTATTTTTTTTTTCTAAGTTCTTGCCTTCAGAGACATAAAGGTTGTAACATCTGTCAATAGTTGGCACCAAAACTAAGGACTGAACACATGGTAGAGTACAGCAGCTAGATAATGACATCCAGAGATAACAATGAAACAACCCAAGAACCAACAGCTGTCCTATGCCAGCATCTTCTGTTTACCCAACTGTAACCCCCCTTACCTTTAGTCCCAATAAAAGCTCTTGCATCCACCCATCACGGCTGATGCAACTCTGTGCATCCTGCCACGTCTACTCTTACAAAATGAATAAAGTATTTTCTATTCATTTTTGTCTCTGAGTTTGTAAATAATTTCATAACCTGTGACAAAAGCCACCCTAACATATTGCAGAGATCAGCCCAAAAGAATATATATACATAATATCCATACATATTCAATTGATACTTCAGGAAATTTTTAGCTGGAAAAAAATGGCTCACCCTAAGAACATGCAATACATTTTTTTTGTAGACTTAATTTAGGTTTAAGGAAATATAATTTTTTTTTCAGAGAGATTTTCGCTATAGGGTGCATGCGCTCGCCAGACAGACAGAGAGAGACATAGAGACAGAAAGCGAGAAATCACCCCCCAGGGGGGATGGTCACGCCGCGATCCCTTCTCCTCTATTCTCCTCTCGGGATCTTGGGCACACACGCACATGCGCCCGGCGTGAATTTTAAGCCACCGGGTCTGGGATGCGAACCGCAGTCGACTACGTGGGAGTCCAGCGACATAGCCATTATGCTAACTGCTGGTTCCCAAAGAAATATAATTTATAAACAGTATTTTTTGTTATAATCAATGAGTTTTGACAAACAGTTACTATCAAATATAGACATTTTCATCACTTTCAGAAATTCCCAATATCCTTTTGAGGTCAGCATCTCATCCCACCTTCTCCCTGTTATAGCTATTGATCTGATTGCTGACACTTCGGTTTTTATTTTTCCAGAATGTTGTATGAACAGAATAACATCGAATGTTGGTATTATATTTGACTTCTCTTTCTCTTTACTTCTCCCTTCCTTTCTTCTTTCTTATACTTTCCTTTTTTCTTTCTTTCTCTCTCTTTTCATCCTTCCTTTATTTATTTTTCTTTCTTTCTTTATTTCTTTCTTTCTTTCTTTCTTTCTTTCTTTCTTTCTTTCATCATTCTTTCTTCTTTTTTTCACTTTATCCTTATTTTTGTATATGATGTGAAGTGGGAGTTCACCTTTATGTATTTCTATATGGATGATAAACTGTGATTTTCATAGTGAATTCTAAAAGTTCCTTGGTTTTATATTAAGTTCCTCAATATATTCAGTTCTTTCTTCTTTCTTTAACTTTGAATAATGCTGCTGAGATTCACACACGTTGTTGCATATATATGAGTTTATCCCATTTTTTTACCGAGTATGTTCCATTATATAGATATACGAATACTTTATCATAAAATTATTTTATTTTCATTATCTCATTATGTCTGTATTGCACACTTTGGATTTCATCTTATAAGTAAATGATAGAAGGACAAAATAAACATTACTCTTAATGCTAAGATACCTTGTTAAGTGAAATACTACAGTAGACAGGAAGCTATGAGGGGAGAAAATACAAAGTTGGGTAAAATTTACTAGCGTTTCTCATTTAAGCTGATAAATTTGTCCTTTCCATTAGCTATTTATAATCTTTCATGGCAGTTTTGGGGGTAATATAAAGTTGATGGAATATATAAAATGTTTCTGTGAAAAGAACAGTGAATGTTTTTATAATAGCAATATGCAACTTTTAGGTAGTCTTAAGGCCAAAAATAGTGCCTTCATTTTCATCTTTTCTTTTTTTTTCATACTGAAGGAAAAGAAATCTCCCAATAATAGAAATCATGTAACACCACAACACATTAAGTAACTGGGCATCCAGGAAACTCAATTACCAAAGAGGAATTCGAACAGTACAGATAAAAGTTTGGCTTGGGGTATAGAATAAAGACAGAATTGAGGATTAGAGTCAGTCTTATTTTATTATTTTTTAAGTTAATTTCTTTCATGAAGAAGAGAGACAGAGAGATAGAATCCCCAACAAAGTCTGGATGTGACAGTCTATTCCTAGCTTCAGTCATTTACTATCATGGGCATACAAGTGGGTGTGGGAGGTCTCTGAGCAAGAATCTAGACTGCCCATGTGGGTCAGTGTCATGTAGTGACACATTTGTTGTTGTACCTTTGTCTGCCCCTAGAGCTATAATATGAGTCTTAAGTGTGTTATTTTCCAAAACAGGAAAATAGAGGAATAGTTTAGGTGGGGATGAATAAGACTGTTATACAAATACTGTTGTGCAGAGGTTTCTTTTTCATTTTTCTAGGATCTTGGGCACTCATGCACATGCAACTGATATGTTTTAAGACATCGAGTACAGCCCTCAAACCCTGGTCAGCCATGTAGGAGTCTACCTACCTGACTGCTCTGCCATGTGTTGGTCCTGTGAAAATACTGTTTTAAATGGCTACAAATTCTTCTTGGGGGCAGGCAGTAAGCTGTAATACATAAGAGCCTGAAAGTTAGAAAAAAATATTAGACAGCATATGTCAACTCAGGATGAGAATTTAAATAGCATAGTACATCTAATACTAGATAATGAACTAATAATTTACATAAAGATACTTAATATGAATAAATATTAAGAAATAAAATTTGAGCAAACAAAATAAAATATTAAGAAAGACACAGCTTGGTGACCAGCAGGTAGCATGGTGGTTAAGGTGCTGGACACACCCACATGACTGATCACAGTTCAAGTCCTAGACCTGGTGACTTGCTTTCCCACTTTCTCTCTCTCTCTTTCTGTGTCTCTCTCTGGTCAAACTAAAATAAATGAATGAATAAGTAAAATTAAATAAATAATTCCTCTAAAAAAAAAAGAAAGATACAGCGTTAGGAAAGTGTGAGGAAGGGGTAGGGAATAGATGAATAACTAAACAAATAAATGAATATAATTCTATACAAAGTGATGGCTTGGAATGGCCTATCTGATTAAGAAGCAGAGTTTGAGTATTAACAAGAAGACTTCTAAAGGTCTTAAACTGAAAGCTCTTTGTAACTCTTCCAAACCATTGTTTCTGGCAAAAATCTTGGGAATTTGACACAAACACAAAGCCCTGCTGTGTGCAGAAGTAAAGCTATAAGAGAGTTTGGGTTATTTACATGTCTCTCAGACTCCTGACGCTTGCCTTCATTCACTTTCTTTTATTGCGCTGTATTGGTTGATTGATCGTTTTTAAATAAAATCCTTACATTAGTACACACTGTGCTGTCTGATAAATCCTTCCAAATATACTGGAGAAAACAACACATGTGATTTTACTATATTTGCTGATAGATGTGAGGAAGAAAGCACTTGCTAAGATAATTGTGTGGCAGTTACAAGGAGCTATGTTGGCTACTTTATGATTTATAATAGATCCAGAAATGCAGTTATGATTGGCTGGTTATCAGCATTAACACATGACTGAGTTTGTAATCATCTATGGTCTTCCAGCTAACCCATCAGAGGTAACTGTATATGATAGGAATGATCACCTTCACAACTTTCATGTTTGATGGCAGCATTAATCTTTGGAATACTTTAAAGAATCCACTGTTGTTTGTTGTTTTTGTAGGGTGAGTGAACAATCGCTAGGGCTTCCAGCTTTGGTATTTTTCAAAATTATCTCTCAATCCATGGGTCAGGAAATGAATCATCTACTAGTAACTAATTGTATTTATTTCTTTTATATATGCTGGATCTGGGGAAGAAAATACTAAGTTTCCACAGCCCTACAGTGAGATGATGTGAAAATGAACCAAACTTACTCCATCTTTGTGCCTCCCACTCTTCAACTGTTCCCTGGAGTAATCTTTTCCTATTTTTGAGCAGGCATTTCTCTTTGAATATAATTTGTACCTAGGGCAGTCATTCATACCCTCTAACTGAGATAACAACCTGAGCCACTGGCCTTTAGCATTAGAAAGACTAGCAATCTTTGACCTCCAGGTCAGTCACATCAACCAAATGACTTACACTCCCTGACAGTTACATCTCCCCCAGATGCCTTGTTCCCTCCTACGTGTACCCCTTTGTTTAACTCCTTTTGAAGTTCTAACTTAGGGGCCTGCAGATGGCATAGTGGTTATAATGCTGGACTCCAACTGGCCAGCTGCGGTTCAAGTCTCAGATCTGGCAGCTTACAAATCATGCCAGGCATGTACATGCGTGCTCAGAATCTCAGGAGAATAGAGAAGGGATTGTGTTGTGGTCATCACCCCATGGGGGTGATTTTTCACTTTCTCTCACTGTATCTATCTCTCTCTGGCTAAGGAAAACCTTACCAAAAATAATTAAAATTCTCATAGCTTACTGTGGAGGGAACCTTACCAGAAATAATTAAAATTCTCATAGCTTACTGTGGATGTGTGTAGAGCAGTCTGCAATGGCAAATGTAGCATTGTTTGTCCACCCAATCCTCCCAATTATAAATTACCCTTCTATTGGGTCTTTGGAAAAGTCAGGATGCATTTTTGCACAGAAAAATACGTCATGACTTTTCCAATGACCCAATATATTAAACTTTTATTAAATCTTTCATGGAGTTGCCTGCTTAAGTTTTTTTCAGTCTCAGAGCTCAGTCAAACAGAAAACACGGACAGCAGCTCCATTTAATAATACTTGACAGTCTAGGTTTTTACCCAGTCTGGACAGCAGCTCCATTTAATACTTGACAGTCTAGGTTTTTACCCAGTCAGAAAACCATAATATTATTTTAGGTTTCCAGGATTTAATGTCTTTTAAAAGAAAACATCCAAAAGCCAGTAATAGGTTTGGATACTACCAATACCTATTACAGCATAATTGTGGAAAATGAAATATATGGATTTCTGGGAGGATAGGGAAGTATTATTACTCCATTGTATCATTATGGGGCACTTCATGAACATAATAAAGGGGAGGAGAGGCTCTGGCTTTGTGTCCTTTGCTGAACTACATGAGAGTAATTCGAAAATATCCTGAGTTTTTAAGCTACAAATAGTTCAGTTTATATTTTGTAAGAATAAGAGCATTTTTAAGGCAACCAAGGTAAAATTTTCGAACTTAGATTATTTGCTACTTAATAATATACTATTATTTAATGCACAACACACAGTAACATTTTACCAATTATTTCTAAAGAGTCACTTAGGATATAAAATATATTTTTAAAAAACCCTGAATATAATTCATAAACACATATTGCATTCATTTGTCACATGGCTTTGATTATCACTAATCTGATAGATTTCTTCATCCTTTCTTATCTCTCTTGACATTGAGATCATTGGAGTATGGATGAGCTTCATTGAAGCTCATGAACTTCATTGATATGGGCATTGTAAGCTGTGCCATAACTTGTATATACTGATTCATTGTTTTCTCATAAACAACCATGTTGTGGTCAGAAACTGAGTGCTGAGTCTATTATTCCCATTGTCTAGAGCATTCTGTCTTTTTTTTTTTTCCTTTTTTTTTGGGGGGGAGAGGTCTTCACTATAGGGCATGTATGCTCGCCAGAGAGACAGAGAGAGACAGAGAGACAGAAAGCGAGAAATCACCTCCCAGGGGGGATGGTCACGCCACAATCCCTTCTCCTCCATTCTCCCTCAGGATCTTGGGCACACACGCACATGCGCCTGGCATGAGTTTTAAGCCACCGGGTCCGGGACGCGAACCACGGTCGACTACGTGGGAGTCCAGCGACTTAGCCATTACGCTAACTGCTGGTTCCCTAGAGCATTCCGTCTTTAGATGTCATTCCATACAATAAAGCAGGGAAGTTCTTACATGTCAACATTCATGAATTGAGACAGACACTGAGTCTAGGTATCACTTAGCCTACAAAACAGACTCTACAAACTAGTCCTGATGACAGAAACAATACATTTTATTCTAATTCTCAGCAAAGTACACCATGTTAATAGATTTAACACAATCGAGCCTTATATTTTGTCTACATTCATCCAATACCTTTAAAATAAATGCTTATCTTAAACATGTGCTTCCCAGTTATCTTCCAATAGAGATTGTTACACTTTCTGATGATTGGCCCCATAACACTTTCCTTGTAGGCTATATCTTCTGAGTATTGTCATTGTGCTTGTCTGTCTAAAATTTGTTGATCACTAATTCTTTTGGACTTGGTGTCAATGAAGATATTATGGTTCATCCCTGAGAAGAATCATCATCATCAATTTGTAAGAAAACTGCTTCAGGTTCAGTCATTGAAAATCTTTAATGCAGGGGAATCAGGTTTCATCTGAAGGCAAATATAGATACTTCTCAACCCAATAAAATATTGTAATAGTGTCTACTTTAACCAGACTGACTTCTTCTTATTAATCAAAATTATTTTTTGTTCAGCTTGATCCTCTTTAAAAACTCTCTTCGGGACTCCAAGGAGATGGTCAACCTTGCTTGATAGTCAACATAAAGTTTAAAAAAATGAAGGTCATTCCACCCTAGGGAACAAAATCTCCTGTCTTGAAGAAAATTTGCTTGATTATACCCCTCAGTGTAAAATGAGCATAATCTATTTTAATTTTTTTAAAGAATTGTTTATTCCATTTTATTTATTATTATTTTAAATTAGCTACAGTGCATGTGAGCTTACCAGAGAGAGAGAGAGAGAGAGAGAGAGAGAGAGAGAGAGAGAAAGAGAGAGAGTGAGAGAGAGAAAGAGAGAGGAGGGAGGGGGAAAGTTAGAAAGCAAGCACCAGATCTGGGACTCAAACAGTGGTTGGCTATGGGAGATTCTAGCTCCCAAATCAACATGCCACCTGCTGTCTTAATAACCTATTTTTACTTCATAACCTTTTATTCACTTTTAATTATTGTACAGTTTATCGTTAATAGGATTTTTCAAAGGCTGTGTGCAATGTGTGATAATAAAATCATATACATAATTTTCAACAACAACAACAAAAATGTTATATTCTTGTATCTGTTAAGCCTTTTTGTCCTGAGACCCTTCCACCATTCCTCAACATTCACCTTCTTCCTTATAGTCTATGTTATCTATTTGTCCTCTGCACTTATGTCTTTGAATCTTTCAATTTCTGCCATAGAGTGCACGTATTCAGTATATATTGAGGAAGACATATGCTATTCACCTTTCATAATCTGGCTTATTTCACTTAGTATTAATTATTCTATGTTTGTCAACTTGATATTGAATGTTGTTCTCATTGTTGTTATAAGGCGGTTTGTAGTATCCCATAGTGTAAATGTGGCACATTTTAAAAATTCAATTGTTGTTTGTTGGGCACTTAAGTAGATTCCATGTCTGAGCTATTGTTAATAATACTGAAATAAACATGGATGTGTAAGTATCTTTTCAGTAGAATATTCTCTGGTTCTTTGAGTTAACACCAGGGAGTGAGATTATTGAGTCTTATGGTAGTTCTTTTTCTAAATTTTTTAAAGGAAACTCCTTATCTTTTTCTACAATGGCTGTACTGATTTACATTCCAACAGTGAAGGAGTGTTGCCTTTTCACTTTCCAAGCACTTACTGGTCTTTGTTTTCTTGATCATAGCAATTCTGAGCAAAGCTAAATGATATCTCCTTATGATTTTCATTTACATTTACCTTATGATAATATACAAAGAAAATTTTATCATATGCTTTCTAGCTATTGTTATGTTTCTTTTGAGAGTCATTTGTTCAGCTTATTTGCCCACTTTCAAATTGGATCACCAGTGTTTCTGTTGATAAGCTGCTTGGGTTCCCTTTATATTCTGGTTATCAATCCCTTATCTGAAGCATAGTTTGCAAATAATTTCTCCTATTCTATGGGTTGTCTCTTCTTTTTATAATATTTATGGTTTCCTTTGTTGTGCGGATGCTTTATAGTTTGATGCAATCCCACTTGTCTATTTTTGGAATTGCCTCTGTTGTAGGAGTCGTATTAATGAAATATTTTCCTACTCCAATGTATTCATGTATTTCTGTCATGCTTCCCATAAGTAGTTCTATAGTTTGAGACTTTACATTTAGCTCTTTGATCAATACTGAGTTGACTTTTGTTAATAGTTAGAGGTAGGGGTCCAGTTTCACTTTTCTGCAGGTGGAAGTTCAGCTTATCCAGCACCATTTGCTAGACTTTCTTTTCTCCACTGGACACTCTTGTGCCCTTTGTCAAAATCAGTTGGCTGGTTACGTCACTGAACTTGCATGCAGTTGACCGCTGTTTGATTCCAGATCCAGAAACTTAAAACTCACTGCATGTGTGCCCAAAATCCAAAGAGGAGAATGAAGGAGAAGGGATTGTAGCATGGCCATCCCCTGGGGAGGGGTTCTCACTTTCTGTCTCTCTCTCTGTCTCTCTGCCTCTCCGGTGAGTGCACATGCCCTATAGCAAAAATCTCTCTTTATAAAACAAACAAACAAAACAGTCAGTTGGCTGTATGTTTTCAGACTTATTTCTGGATTCTCTATTCTGTTCCACTGGTCTAGGCATCTGCACAGTCATATATTTATGTAAAGTATAAAATATATAAATATAATGCAAATAAAATTACAGATGTTAATACCCATATGGAGATAGATTTAGATGTGAGTAATGTAAATATATACTAGTGAAAAGCAAGTCTCTGGGCCTGAAGTCAGACTTTATTCATGGCAACCAAGTGCAGGTAGAGTAACCTGCAACACTGATCTCTTTATGCTGAGTACCTCACAGACCAAGTCATGAGAAATACGTAAATAGTCAGATTGTTCTCTAAGAAAAGGATGCATAAATGTGAATTTTTGTGCCATATTGCAAAGGATAAACTCTCTGTTACTTCTCTAATGAAGGAGGAAGATAGTTATAATTTCTTCAGTGTAGGCATATTCCCTTCTCTAATAAAGAGGGGTAAGATTCTGGGTCTTTATCCTTAAATTTAAATGAATTTCTCCAAAGGAAAGACAAGGTTAAGTGTCTCCAAGCTTACAACACAGGGTTCTATCCCTTTGTAATGTAAACACATAAGAAGTTAGCTCTTTAAATCCCTCCTGAGACCTGGGCCTATTCAGCTACATGTTCTTTTAACCCAAGCCACCACCCTGGAACTATTTTTTCTTGGAAAGATAAAAGAATGTTTCTTATGCTTTGGATTAGATAATAAGGAGACAAATGACTACAAATACCATACTCATAGCAAGTAAAAAGCAAATATTTCTGAAAATAAAATTAAACATTCTCTATCTTTGTAGCATACCAATTTCCATGCCTCAGGGGACATGATTGTGTAGGAACACTTAGAAATCAGGAAAGATGTATGTCTCAAAATTAAGTACCTTTTATGTCTTCAGTAATAGCGCTATTTGTATTGATCTGTGAATTCATGAGCATGTAAAAAGCACAAATTGTCTCAAGTTAAACATAATTCCTAATGACTTCCAGAGGATTAGTTTGATAGAATATTTACATTAAGAAAGGCTATGATGGGTTATTTAGAACACAGGTTTATTCAGGCTGGGATGATTCTATCAGTAACAAAAGATAGGATTCATGCTAACTCTTAAATAACTATAGTTTGCTATGGCAGATTATGCCTTCCATCATTTTAAATTTTGTCTTTAAGAAAAAAAAATATTATATTTGTAGTATTTTACTGTGAAAACTTAAATTCCATTACATAATTTGATTTCTAGGAATGAGTTATTATCATTTAAAAGGAGGAAAAGAAAGAAGGAAGGCAGGGATGAAGGAAGGAAGGGAGAAAGGAAGGAAAGTAATAAATGGCATCTGAAAATTGGTTGCTGAGAGCTGAGCTGCAATATTTCTATTCCTATAAATGTAAACAAATTTTAAAAGATATCAATGATACTCAGACAAGCCACTAATAATAATCAGACAAGACAGTTACATAATTGAAGGAAAATTTGGGGAGGAAATTCTGAGAGTAATAAATAAATATCTATTTTTCTCTCTTATTAAATATGAATGAATACTATTATTTTACCAGTAACTATTCTTCCATTCAAACTTTTTTTTTCTGTTTGATATGCATTAAAATACCGAAGTATAAATTGCTAAGCTTCCTGAATGCATCCATTTCAAAATGCAGCTAGGTTTCTTAAACTCCTTTAAATGACCCTAAATGTCAAAATCTATTACAAGAGCTTTCTATATCTTTTTTTTGGGGGGTGGGGGATTTTTGCTATAAGGCACATAGACTTTGCAGAGAGACAGAAAGAGACAAAGAGACCACACAGGGTCAATGGCCATGCTATGATCTCTTCTCCTCCATTCTCCTCTTGGATCTTGGGCATGCACGCACACGCACCCAGCCTGAGTTTTAAGCTGCTGGGTGTAGGGCTCGAACCGCAGTCAACTACATGGGAGTCCAGCGATGTAACCATTTGCTGGTCCCATAAGGTTCTTCGCTATCTTAATAAAATGTCTCAGGATCCTCCATAATGCTCTCCTTTGCTTTAGCAAGCTAAGAAACCTATTTTGAACATAGGCTTGTGTCTGATTGTTTCTGTGTGCAGGTGAAAATTCTAGAAAACCAAAGCAATGACATTACAGAGCTCAATATGGAAAAAAGGAGGAGATCAATGTGATTGAGGAAGAAAGAGTGATGAAGAAACAGATGAGATCAGCATTTTAACCAGTGTCCAAATATATTAGAATCTAGAAGTAATGACTTTGAAATTTACTGTGCCATTTGTGGATTTTTGAAAAATATTGGTCTGTTTGTGTGTGTGTGTGTGGATACACACACATAGAGTAAGTATTCACTATGATTGAGAATAGTGTGAAGACAGGTAGGTATAGAATCAGGGAGATAAGCTGGG
The DNA here is from genome assembly GCF_000334495.1 of Tupaia belangeri chinensis. NCBI lineage: Eukaryota > Metazoa > Chordata > Mammalia > Scandentia > Tupaiidae > Tupaia > Tupaia belangeri. Next base: position 3,984,743 of record NW_006159439.1, on the reverse strand, counting down.
CAGTATTATGGAAATACAAGTTAGCTGGGCTAGGTTGTTAACAACTGTCATGGATGCATATCAGTGGGAAACCAAGAAGCATTCATCATTTTTTAAAAAATTTTTCTCTTCTAAAATCAGCAAATGCTAAGTAATTTTTCTCATTTCTTACCAAAAACATTTTGGGGAAATAAATTTTAATGAATTTTTATGCAAACTGTTACAATTAACAAAGTGAAGATATACATTCAAGTTTTCAAAATTATGAGCAATTTAATAATTTATTGTTATCAGCTAGTAGTTTTATATTTAAAAATCTTTGTCATCAATATTGTTCAAGAATGATAAGTTTGGGACCAGCAGGTGGCATGGTGGTTAAGGTGCTGGACACTCCCACATGGCCGAGCACTGTTCAAGTCCCGGACTTGGTGGCTTCCTTTTCTCACTTTCCCTCTCTCTTTCCTCCTCTGTGTCTCTCTCTGGCCAAATTAAAATAAGGGAGTGAATAAATAAAATTAAATAAACAATTATTAAAAAAAAGAATGATAAGTTTATTATTCACATCTTGATATTTGACTTTGTGGGAGAAAAACTAAAGTAATTTAAAAAATGTTTAGATGAGGTCCCACATCTATGCTATAAACTTGCCTCTTAGAGTACAAGCATATATATATATATATATTTATATTTTTTTGAGAGGGTTTGCTATAGGGAGTGTGCACTCTCCAGAAAGACAGAGAGAAACAAAGAGACAGAGAGACAGAAAGGGAGAAATCATCCCCCCAGGGAGATGGCCACACCGCAATCCCTTCTCCTCCATTCTCCTCTCGGGATCTTGGGCACGCATGCACACACGCCCAGCGTGAGTTTAAGCCACTGGGTCCGGGACTTGAATCGTGGTTGGCTCCAGTGACATAACCATTATGCTAACTGCTGGTCCCAGTACAGGCATTTTTTAAGAATTAAACTATTTTACTTCATTAACATAGAAAAAATAATTGTAAGATTTTTTTTTTTTAAGGTTTTTGTCTTAATGCTCATACACTCACTGGAGAGAGGGAAAGTGAGAAATCACTTCACAGGGGGACAGCCATGTCACAATCCATTCTCCTCCTGGGATACTGGGTATGCACACACATGTGCCTGGCATGACTTTTAAGCCACCAGGTCTGGGATTCAATCTGCGATTGGCCATGTCGAAGTCCAGTGACGTAACCGCTACACCATCTGCTGGTTCTAATTATAAACTTTTAAAGTATACCTTTTCTTTTGGATAAAGCTAAAATGCTTATCATATACTACAAGATTTTGAATCTTCTTTCTTGGCTCATTTAAAACATGTATTCCTGCTACTCACATCACTATCTTCCATAAAACTGTTGTATATATTTTTCTGTCCAAAAAAGTCCATACCTCTTTACAAGTTTATTTCAACGAACATACTATTTTTTTTTTTCCTGTTTGGAACAGATTACCCAAATACCTTTGGGAGAAATGTTATTGTTGTAGTGTAACATCCATATTATCCAGTGAACAAATCTTAAGAGCATACATTGTTCTAAATTTGCAAAGTGAATACACCCATGTAACTATACTTTGATAAAGTTGTAGACGTTCTTAGTGTCTTGGAAGCTATTTTATGCCACTTGTCAATCTTTATCCTCACCATCCCTAAATCCATATTAAAGGTTGTCATTACCCTGATGTCAATTTTGGTATATATACATATTTTTGACTCTTTAGATAATATATATCAGATCATTGAAGAATTTAACAGATTAAAACTACGTAAATATACATATTCTTGCTTTCAAATTAGAACATACTCTACCAACAATATAATTATAGCAATATAATCTAGAGATTTTGAACAAAGACAGAAACATTTTCCACTTCCTCTATTAAAATACTAATCCATGGAATTATAAAATATTACTGCCACTGTTAAGCATATGAATTGCTGAATAAAATGTGAAATGCCAATAGTCATACTGACAAAATGTCAGCCAAAAAATAAAATATGAAACAAGTTTGTTCATTAACTTTATCCAACCTGCCAGTCATATCTCCACAAGAAAAATTTTGAGTAAAAGTTTGGATCTTAATGTGGCCTGAAGGTCAATTGATCTGGAATATATTAAATTAACAAATGAATTCCATTTATAACATATAAAGTTTCTAATAAAATGTCAAGGCATATGATTCTAAAGATAGAGTGGCATGTAGAAAATATTTTTATTTCAACTTTGAATTCAATTTCTATGAAATAGTATTTTTTCTGTGCGTTATTTCTTTCTTTCTATGTCAATTTAGTTGTATTGATTTAAATAACTGTGATGGATAATTTAGTGGGTCAATGTGGGTTAAATCTTACGCAAATAGCTAATAAAACATTATTAATGGTCAAGTGTGCAAGGTTGCTTCTGGAAGAGATTATTATTTGAATCAGTAGACTGTGAAGAAGAACCACATTGTCCAGTGTAGACAAGCATTATCTAATTAACTACGGTGCAAACGAACCATAAGGCAGAGGTAGGATAAGTTATCTTGTTTTCTTCTGGACCTGGAACTTCTATCTTGTCCTCACATCAGGAGTCAGAACTCCTAGTTCTCGGGCTTTAGACTCAGATTGGATTATAATACCAGTGTTCCTGGTTCTCCAGCTTGCAGATGGCATACTGTGGGACTTCTCAGTCTTCATAATCGCAAGAGCCAATTCTTATCTCCTCTCATATATCTGTATGTATATATACTACTGTCTCTTTTCTCTGGAGAATTCTGAGGATTGAATACCAAAGAGGAAAAAAATGAAAACTTCCACTGATTTTTGAATTGTCTTATTTCATCTGGAAATATTAATTTATTTGACAATTATTATTATTTATAGCAATGATTTCTAAAATCTAGACATTTTTCTAGAGGTCATTGATCCTATTTTTGAAATAGCTTTTTGAGCATATGAAATTTGTCTTCAAGAAATAATAATACATTAATACAAGTTCTAAGTACAAAAAGAAAATTACAGGCTGCGATTAGAAATAATAATATTGTAATTTATCCTACTTCTTTGCTACATGCTTGTTCTGTTAAATAAAAAAATAGGTTGAAGTTTGCTGTCTATATAAGAATCAGAATAAAAAAGCAAAAGAGACAGTGAAATGCAACATAAAAAAATAGCATAAAAGACACATTTTCTATATTCTAATATGATTAATTCATACAAGCCAAAAGATTCTGAAGAAATGAATTAATGTCCCAAGATCTAAATTTGTAATCTTAAAATGGGAATACATGACATTTCCATAAAATTCATGAGTTGTGGCACATCAAGTGAAATTATATATATATATATATATATATATACACTGTATACTTAAAACATTAAGTAAATGCAAAAAGTTAACTTAAAAGTTTAGTTATTTACAAAAATGCCATACACATTATAACTTTCATGAGTACTAGTCACTTGAAACACATTCTGTGTTTTCTAGTTTAGCATTTATTTTCACATAGAGTGCTTTAGGGTTTCTCAATTACAGACTGAAATATCACCAATATCACTATTAGTTGCATACTTTTATTCTGATCCACAAAAGTCCTTCTCAATTTTCATTTTGACTCAGATAGTCCCTGAAACTGATAATGTACAGAACCTAGTGATATTAAAATTGTTGACACTGAATTCTCAGATAAATGGCATGCCAGTTTTGATTTATATTTCTGCATGTCTGGTGAAGAGTGACAGCTGCTCACTGCTTATAATTTAGTGTTATAATATATAAATGACTAGAGCACATTTTCATAGAAAAATACATGTGAAATTAAACCTTGAAATTCCATACATTGCTTTTACTGATTTAAAATGAGACGGTTAAAGGAATATATTTAACAGTACAGACATTATGTTTGAAGAAACAAGTGACTGAAAATTCTGAGAAATTATGAGCATGAGTTTTTGTGTGTTATTAGATATGTAAAATATTTAAACCACAGTCCAATCTAAATGATATTCTAGAATCTATGTAAGATTATTCTTTTTGGTATTTCTAAGATTTAATTCTTCTTGGGGCCCACAAGTGACATAATGGTTAAGGGTGCTGGACTCCCACATGGGCGACTGTGGTTCTAGTCCTGGACCTTCTCTCTCTCTCTCTCTCTCTTTCTCCCTCTCTAGTCAAATTAAATAAATAAATAAAGGTAAATGAAATAAGTTTAAAAATATTTAATACCTCTTAATATTGGTCAAAAATATCTTCTGAAGTATTTCATTTTATTTCATTTGCGTCAGTATTTTTTTTAATGTAGGTATACTTTAGAAAGCTGCTTATTTTTAAATTTTTTATAAAGTATTTCTTGAAGTTGATATCATGCAGCAATGATGCCATGGGTTTATAAATGTAGTTGGAAAAAAAAAGATTGTTATTTAATACACACACACACACACACAAAATGTAGCTCATTATGCCAGGTAGGTAGGCAGACAATTGTGGATGGGAGTCTTCTAAAGTAAATAATACATCTTTAGAGATGGAAGGAAAATTAGCCTGAATTAAACACTCAATCATATGAAGTAAATAAACAAAATTTAAAGGTTAGTTGTTTTGAGCTACTAAATGCTTTGAGTCTTATAATGGTTAAGGGTGCTGGACTCCCACATGGGCGACTGTGGTTCTAGTCCTGGACCTTCTCTCTCTCTCTCTCTCTCTTTCTCCCTCTCTAGTCAAATTAAATAAATAAATAAAGGTAAATGAAATAAGTTTAAAAATATTTAATACCTCTTAATATTGGTCAAAAATATCTTCTGAAGTATTTCATTTTATTTCATTTGCGTCAGTATTTTTTTTAATGTAGGTATACTTTAGAAAGCTGCTTATTTTTAAATTTTTTATAAAGTATTTCTTGAAGTTGATATCATGCAGCAATGATGCCATGGGTTTATAAATGTAGTTGGAAAAAAAAAGATTGTTATTTAATACACACACACACACACACAAAATGTAGCTCATTATGCCAGGTAGGTAGGCAGACAATTGTGGATGGGAGTCTTCTAAAGTAAATAATACATCTTTAGAGATGGAAGGAAAATTAGCCTGAATTAAACACTCAATCATATGAAGTAAATAAACAAAATTTAAAGGTTAGTTGTTTTGAGCTACTAAATGCTTTGAGTCTTGAATAGTTGACTTTTTTTTTAATCCTTTTTTTTAATTTATTTAATTGCCAAAGAGAGACAGAGTGAAAGGAAGAAAGCACCACCCAATAGGGTGTGGTTATGCCATAGTTCCTTCTTTTCCACTTCTCCATTCCATCGAGATTCTGAATACACACACACACACACACACACACACACACACACACACATCCAGCATGTTTCTTAAGTCACCAAGGCTCAGGGCTGGAATTCAACTTTGGAAGCATGTAAAATCTTCATGGATGGGGGAGAGTGAGAGGAAGGGAATCAAGGAGAAAAAATAGAGAGTCAAGACATTAAGAGTCACAGAAATGGATGATTGTTGACAACGTGCATGGTATCTTTAACTGGACTGTTGTGAAGTGTATTCTTCTTGGGTTAATTAACTTTAAAAGCTGTAATTATAGTGATTGAATGTATAAGATAAAATATAAAATAAAGAAAGAAAGTAAAAAGAGGAATGGAAAGAGAAATGGTGAAGTCTTCAGAGAAATAAGTCTTAAGACAATTGGAGGGGTCTTGAATATCTGGATAAAAATAAGAATTAGGGAAAAGGGATCTGAGAAGGTCTAGATAACAAAAAAGTGAGCACTTTGAAGAGCAAATTAATATGTAAACTACTTTAGGTATGGAAGCATAGGAAATAATAAAACACTTTAAGAAAACAGATATATCATATGTTAATGGCTTACTGCTCTGGCTTCTATACAGTTCCTAGATTAACTATAACTGGCTTTAAAATTTTGCTGCAAAAAACTTTCTATTATTAATAACTTTTAATAATAATCCAGAGAACTGATTCACTGTTCTGTTCTATATTTCTTGACTAACGTAAATGTGAAAATATTTGTACCAATACGGGAAGCAAGGCAGGTGAAATAGAGAAGTCATGGACAAATCACATAAAAAAATTAATAAAAGTAAAGGAGACCTACAACTAAGCCTCTGAGATCCCTAGAGTTTGGAGGAAAAGCTAAATTTCCATTTTATGTGGGATACATAATCAAATAATTCACATTAGATTTTTAGTATGAAGGAGTTCCTCAAAAAGTTTGACATTTCTGGAGACATTGAAGCAGTGTAATTTATGTAAGTAAGATATTATCTTCAAAAATCTATGGCAGAAAGGATCCACATCTATGTGATCATTTGCTTCCCTTTATTTCTCATTGTATTTTTTTCTTAAAAAAAGAAGTTTCTTAGGATAAGTATATAAGTTTGGACTAAACATGACAAATATTGATAGTAAATTTTTGTAGACATGTATTTTGAAGCAAGAATTTAAAAAGCAAAATACTCCAAATACACAAACTTTTTATATAATTAGAAGCTCCTTAACTAAAATTTTAGTGTGAATTGTTTTCTTATAATAATCCATTTACTTACATCTGATTCTTGGCTTTGACTTTGAGTAGCATTTCTGGTTATTATCCTTGTAGGTCAAAGTCATAGGTAACCAGGCAGACAATCAATGGTAACTGCTTTTATAGTGTATTATTTTCTGATCAGTTCAAGGCTATATTCAGCATAAATAAGCAAGAGAGAAAAATCCTTGGGTAACCTAATAATAAAATAAAACAAAATTCCCAAAGAACACAGATATGATGTAGATATCCTTTCTCTTGGAGAATCTCCTTTTTTTTTTTTTTTCTATAATTCATTTCCTGAGCAATGTGGAAAGCACCTATTTTATGTTTTAGGAATAGCAGTGGGCTGAATAAAAATCTCTGTTTCAAGGAGCTAACATTCTGGTGAGGCAAACAGATAGTAAATATATTTTAAAAAATCTAAATTAAGTGGTCTGAAAATATGAGCATGTTAAAGGAACTGTTGTTAATTTTCAGTGAGTGTAAGTTTCAATGATAAAGTACTATCTAAACACAAATCTGATCCTTCAACTTTAAAGTGTAGGTTCAACAATTTCTAATATATATTTATATGTTATTGTATTATCATGTATACACGCATACATATGTATACACACACACACGCATTCTTCTCTCTCACTTTTAGACAGAGAAAAGATGTAGGTGAGAATGTATGTCCTGTCTGTTATGTTCATGATTTCCCATTCAACACTTGAACTGGTGTTAAGTAGAAAGTGATATATTAAAGAAGGTATGAAGTCTGCATTCATCTACCAGAGTGAAGAAACTTTTTCTAGGCTGATCTTATGGGAATGATTTTATAAATCTCACAATAGGACTGGATCAAGAGTGAGTTGATGACTCTGTCTCAAAATAGAAACTGAAAGTTCCTCCTAAGCTTTCTGGAGCCATGGAACTTTGGCACTGTTTTGAAATTGTCAGATCAGGGAGATAACCATTGAATAACTGATGGGTTTGGAAGGGTGGCAGCTTTGTATCAAAAGTTAAGAGAACATGCAATGGACAGCATGTTCCCTACTTCTTTTCCCACATATTGCAGATAAAAATCAAAGTATTGGGCAACAGGATTTGATAGGAGGGTTTCAGATACATCTGACATGAATATTGGAAAGAATAAAAAAATCATATACACACACACACACACACACACACATACATATACATATAATTTAAGCTTTAATGCAAGAGAAGGTATTTTCCTGGAAGAGATAGGGAAGGCTAGTTGAGCAAGCCAATTTAGAGTATATACTGCTATATCTTTGAAAGTGTAAAGTTAGTCAGTGTAATGAACACATGAAATATCTTTTCCACTCTTTCATGGACAACTTACGTATGCCTTTAAGTTAACACTCTTATAGAAAATAAATAATTGAGTTTTGTTTATTCATTCTGGTGACAGAGAAACTTAATTCATTTGTACATAAATTAATTGTTGATTTGTAAAGACATATTATTATTCATCATATTCTGTTCTAAGTTTTTTTGTTTGTTTGTTTGTTTTTAGTTTTTTCTATCTTTCTGCCTTCCTTTATATTTTGTTGTTTATTTGTAGTGATATTCTTTATTCCCTCCCCTTTTTAGTGTGTGTCTCTTCCATACATTTTTATGTACTTATCATAAAATAAACTAAAAACATTTTATTGTTGTGACCATCTATTTAAAGTTTATAACAATTTGACTTCAATCACATAAAGATAAAAACAAAACCTACAGTAGTATCCCACCACATGATGCTATTGATGTTGCGATTTGCAACTGTAACATTATGTGAAAGTTTATCTTTTCTACATTTTTGTTTGGCAAGTTTTTATTTTTTATTTTTTGGCATTTTGAATATATCATCCCACTCCATACTGGCCTGAAAGGCTTCTGCTGAGAAATGAACTAATAACTTATGAAGGTCTCCATGTAGGTAACAAGTTATTTTTCATTTGCTGCTTTGAAAATTGTCTTTGATAATTGACAATTTGTTTTTTTTTTGTTTTTTTTTTTTTGGAGAGATTTTCACTGTAGGGTGCGTGCGCTCGCCAGACAGACAGAGAGAGACATAGAGACAGAAAGCGAGAAATCACCCCCCAGAGGGGATGGTCACGCCGCAATCCCTTCTCCTCAATTCTCCTCTCGGGATGTTGGGCACGCACGCACACGCGCCCGGTGTGAGATTTAAGCCACCGGGTCCGGGACACGAACCGCGGTCGACTACGTGGGAGTCCAGCGACATAGCCATTATGCTAACTGCTGGTTCCCGATAATTGACAATTTGTTTAAAATGTGTCTTGGTGATACCTTTTTAAGTTGATATTACTTAGAATATTTTAAGATTAATAAATCTGGATGTCCATTTTCTTCCCCAGATTTGGGGAATCAAAGTAGACTTAAACTTTATTTTGAATAAAAATCTACTTATCCTTTATGGAAATCTTGGTAGAAAGCTTGATATTTTTACAATACATTTTTATGATTATAATTAAAGAAGTTTTTAGGTTAGATAAGATTAGCACAATTATTGGAAACCATGATTCTGAAAAAAATGCAATGCATAAGATATTTCTTATAGTTGGCCAAAGTCTGTATTCCTTGAAATATTTATTTCACATTGAGATACATTTGTTTTTCTCATAAATATTGTATATTTTATTAATGTCCTTATCATAGGCTTCTTATAATATTGTATTTGAAACAAAATTTTTAAGGAAGAGTGCAATAGCAGTCATTTACAGATCAAATCACCAATTAGTTGTTTCTTTGTAGAAAAAGAATAATTCTTTATCAAACATCTCACTGTATACAATGTACCCTGAAGGATGGATCAGGATGGTTTAAAGAGTAACCAAGACAAGTCTTCAGTGCACCTTATGGAAGAAATTGGATACATCTTTATATTTTCCAATAAAATTTAAGATTAAGGCCACCAAAGTTAATAAAAAAAGAAGTACTACTGAGGCAGGAAAAAAGTTAGAAAATTGAAGTAGGTAAGAGACTGTGGCTAGTTGGAAAAAATGGATCAGTGCAGAAAACTCCCTGTTGAGGTAATGTAGGTGGGAGATTTTCAGTGAGAAATGTCTAGCTAATAACCAAGAAGATGAATCAGCGGGTCCAGCCACACTTGTTATAGCCAATAAGATGAATCACTGGGCCCAACCATATTTTTATATAGTCAGTGGAATGAAAGCCATTAGTGGACCCAGCCAATGATCCACCAGCTAAGGAATTATAAGCCACTTGGAAGGCAATTGCTGGAGCCCTTGAGCCACTCTTTCTCTTGCACTTGAGTCTACTCCTACCTCTCAGAGTGTACTTTCACTTTTTACTTCATAAACTCTCCTTCACTTTGACTGTTGGTGTGTTTCATTCATGTTTTGTTCTGAAACACCAAGAACTTGTATAGCCATCAAGCAACACTACTAAGAAAGGGCACAGATGCCATGATAGGAATAGGACTGGTGAGCTACTCCCAGGGACCAGAACTGTGATCAAAGATCATACTTAATCTTCAGTACCGAAAACAAGGAGCTCAACAGGATTTCAAAATAAGTATAGACCAGAAAGTGATATGTATTCCCATTTCCTGCTTTTCAAAATAATTGTACTGATAGCATTCTTCTTCCATTATAGTAAATTTCTGTATGGGTTGAGATTCTTTGGGTGTCATCTCTGACAAAGAGTAGGTATATTTACTATGTAATATAGAGAAGTGAATATTTGTGACTAATGGATAGAATTTGTCATTTCTATAGTCATTAAAAATATGTCTATACAGGTTTTGTCAAGTATAACCATCCTTTCTTGACTCATTAGCATACTTTGCTTTTTTAATATGGTTTTCTTTGACCAATGGGAATAGAAACGGAGTAGGACACATCTGAGGGTAAACTTTAAGCTATCTCTGTATATGTCTGTGTTTCTTTATTTTTCCCTTCTCTCACAAGTGTATAATGTCCTCATCGGTATCTATTTCTGCATTTTGGACAGGAGGATGGGGAAAAATGTGAAATATAGCAGCAACCAGACCATGCTAACATAAGCAACTATTGGGAAACAAATTTTTGTTTTATTTGTTTCCACAGAATCACTTAAAATAGATTAGTTACTGCAGGAATTATCTTAGAAAAATAACTGGACACAATAAGTTGAGTCTTCTGTATAAAACATGGAACTATGGACTAATGGTATTACATATTACCAGATTAATATCTGAAAAATAACTTTCTTTTGTGATGTCAGAATTTCCTTAGGGGGACCAGCAGTTGGTGTAATGGCTAGGTCGCTGGACTCCCATGTAGTTGACCTCAGTTTGAGTCCTGGACTCGATGGCCTAAAACTCACTCCGGGCATGTGTGCGTGAGTGCCCAAGGTCCCCAGAGGAGAATGGAGGAGAAGGGATTGCTGCGTGGCCATTCCCCCTGGGAAGTGATTTCTCGCTTTCCGTTTCTCTGTCTCTCTCTGTCTTTCTGGCAAGTTCACGCGCCCTATAGCAAAAACCTCTCCACAAGAACAAAAAAAAAGAAAAGAGATAAAGAAAAAAAAAAGAATTTCCTTAGAATATCATTCTTTCATGCTTATGATGGTATTTTGTTTAAATTGCAAATAGCATTTCAGCACTAGAAAAATCTCTGAAGAATCATAAGCCAAGACTGCTAGTAAATATTGCTAATATTTCTCTTCTCTTGTTGAATATCTACAACATCTCGTTGCTTATTGGTTGTTTATATTTTGACTTTTTCTTTAATTTTTAAACTAAAAATAACATTCAAAAGTCAGGGGAATTACTTCCAGAACCATAATGCATGGCTATTCACTACCTAAATAAACAGCAAATAAAACCAGAGACAGTAAAATCACATGTTTTTGTATGTAACTGGGACACTGAGCAAAGCTGTTTCTTAAGTTTCTATTAATTATACTGAAAATGTGTTTTATTCTTTTATGATTACAGTAAGATTTTTTTTTATTCCTGTCAGAATTGGGAATTTAGAATTGGAATGATTACTGATAATTAGCCTTGTAGGAAGAGTTTTCTTTTGAAAGTAGCCTGGCAATTCTATTCAAGGACTAATCAGATCAATTGTTTCTCAGCTGTTAATAACACAAACAAAAACTCTGTGATGGGTATTATTTCTATAAATAATTTGAGATGATTATGCTTGTTTTATTGTTCTTTGAGAATAAATTGATTCACAGAAAAGTTTTAGATAGCTTATCTGTTTAAACTAGGGCCTCTTAAGAAACACCAGATTTTTTTATTCTTATGTTTTTCTGAGATAATTTTTCCAGAGGGTGCCTGAGTTCACTAAGACACAGAGACAGAGAGGAAGAGATGAAATGAGAAATCCCTCTCCTCCCACGAGAAATGGCCATGCCCAGATCCCTTCTCCATTTTTATCTTGGGATTTTTGGCATGCATGCATATATGCCTGATGTGTGTTTCAAGCCACTGGGACAGGACTCAAACTGTCAATGGTCACATGGGAGTCCAGCACCCCATTACTATGCCACCTATTGGCCCCAATTAAAATAAACATGTACAACCAATTTGTAAGTTTTGTAGAGTTTTTTAAAGTCCCTTATATAGACACAGACATTTAGACACATATGTGTATACATTTTTGTATATGAGCACACATACACACTTAGGACTAAGAAGATGCCTTCTGTGTCATAAGTCCCTTACATTAAATGGAGTGGGAAAGAATTGCACTTCATATGGGTCAGCTACAAATAATCTGATACAATTTGTACTTAACAGAGCGTGTGTAGGACATAATTAGGAAATGATAGAAGGGAGGGCTCAGTTTCATACTGCTCTTATTACAAAGCCATATTGTAAAATATTCTATGAGGAAAATCAATTATATCAATTTGCAAACTATGTGAGAGTCTAGCACCTTAACCACTACACCATCTGCAGGCCTTATTCAATTTATTCTTAGTAAGTAAAAAGCATAAAAGTAATTTGGGATATGATAACAAAATAATAATAAATGTATACTTTGGTGAATACATATCTACTGATGACTCTTATAAATCAGACTTTATTTCTCATTAGACTAGCTCTAGGCGGGAAAAACAATTAATATACATGTATTTCAGATAATTTAAAAATAGGAAATGACTTTTGTGTAATGTACCTTCACACCTCTCACATTCAACAACATAAAGATAAGCATGTTTTAAGAAATCATAATTGCTCAAAACATTCTAAAATTTCTTTTGAGCATACTATTTTCCAAATTTAACTATATATAAAAGGTAATATACCTAATTGGTGAAAATATATTTATTATTAATCAGTATTTTCACACTGTTTCTATAAAGGACATCTCAGCCTAGAATAAAGATGCCCAGACACAAAGCTATCTTTGATTTAAGAAAATCAGTGGAGAACAGAAAAAAGTGTATACAAATGAAGCTTCACTTAAAACTGATGAAACAAAATAATGCATAGTTGTCTTCACTATGCAGGATAAAAAGACTATATCCAGCCAATGTTTTTTGAAGGCTGACTTTGAGTTGCCAAGTATTTTCATACATTTATTATAAATAATGGCTCACCATGTTCAGTGAGTGGGGTGGTGGTCAGTCCCACATGGCTGACAATGCAGTTCAAGGCTCAGAATGGAGTCTTGAGAGATATGCCAAACACGTGTGTGTGTGTGTGTGTGTGTGTGTGTGTGTGTGTGTGTGTGCTCAGAACTGGGCGAGGAGAGTGGAAGTGAAGGCACTACAGAGGTCATGCTCCTCTCTTTTTCTCTGTCTCTGTGTCTCTGATGAGGACACACATCACACAAAAACAAAAACAAGAACAAAAACACAAAAACAAAACCTCATCAAATGAGTTAAAATCCAACGCTTCTGATTCAATAAAAGTAAAGCAAATGTATAATAATATGGACCTCGATGAACTACTTGACATGATTTTATCTATATTATTTATTTCATAATAGAAGAAACTGAGAAATCAAATAATACTATATCAAATCTATCATTAGTGTAAAATATACTTAGATCTTACTCTTCCCCCTTATAGACTAACTCTAAAACCTAGCATGAAAGGATTTCATAAAATAATCAGAACTTTTTATGGGTCATTTCTGGAAGTCAATTTAAACATTTTGATATGTGCTGTCACATATATTGTACACACATATCGAAGACTTTACACATACAGAAATGGAAAATAATTCTTTATTTTACTACAATTGGGTAGGAAAGTACATAAGTGCTACTAAGAATCTTCTGTAGCTATATCTCTTCTTTGTATGCCAAATTAAAAAATAGAATTACTTAAAAGTAATTTTTTACAAAATGTTTTATAGAAAGAAAGTGAGGTATATTTACCACATTTTCTATTCATAAAATTACTGTCATAAAGGTTAGGGAAATCTTCTGAGACGTCTAGAATTCTTGGTTATATAATTTGCTTACCTTCTCTAAATAGAACTAAATTAACCTTTAATGATAAAAGATTTTATTAACAGTTAAATAAGATCTGGAGCTGGGGCCAATAGTAGGTGTAATGGCTATATCACTGGACTCCCAGGTAGTTTACTGCAGTTCGATTCCTAGACCTGGTGGCTTAAACTCGTGCCGGGTGCGTGTGCATGCATGCCTAAGATCCCGAAAGGAGAATGGGAGAGAAGGGATTATGGTGTGGCCATCCTCCCTAGGGGGGGTGATTTCTCACTTTCTGTCTCTTTCTTTCTGGCAAGCGCACGTGCCCTGTAGCAAAAAACTCTCCAAAAGCATAAATAAATAAATAAAATAAGATCTGGAGCAATGTATAATTTTACTTGAACTAAATACATTAAACTAAATTCTATTTTTCTTTGTAGGATAGAAACATTGTATTTTATTTGCAGTCCCAACAATATTTTATGAACTTTGCAATCCAGATCATGGTCAAGGTTTTTCAAAGTATATTTCATATAAATATTCTTATAATATATGATTCATGTCTTCATATCAAATATCAACTGAAACTCATTTTGGTTTTTATTTAAAAGATGAAAATAATTCTTTTTGTTTGTTTGTTTGTTTTGTTTAAATACCAGAGAGTGCATACATTCTCCAGAGAGAGGTGGGGAGAGAAAGCACCTCCCAGTGTGGTGTGGTCATGCCACAATCCTTTCTTCTCAATTTTATTTTTTTTGAGAGATTTTTGCTATAGGGTGGATGCACTTATCCAAGAGATGGAGACAGAGAGACAGAAAGTGAGAAATCAATCCTAGGAGGGGATGACAATTTTTTTTGTTCCAATCTCCTTTTGGGATCCGGGCACGGAAGCACATGCGAATGGCCTGAGTTTTAATCCAGAGTCCAGTACTCAAACCACTGTCGATTACATGGAGCCCAGCAATGTAACCATTATGCCTCTGCTAGTCCCTCCTCAATATCTTAATCCTGTGAGAATCTTGGGTGTGTACACACAGACACATACACAACTAACATGTTTTTCAAGTCACTGAAGCTAGGATTCTAATATAATCGATTAGCTATGTGGAATGTGGGTCCCTTTAACCAGTGTCCAAAAATGGAAGTATTTCATAGATGCAATATTCAAGTTAGTTCAATATCCTTAATTTTTTTTGCAGTATCTTCTTTTAAGGAGTTGAAATTTTATATGAAATAGTTCAATTATATGACAAACCTAACATTTTATCACTTCTCTATTTGTGGTTGATTATAGAATATGACACATTTAAATAAGGCAGGAACAGTTATTAGGAAGTCTGGACATGATTTTCTCTTCTTGTTCCTCCATAGGTTAGATAGTGCTCTGTATTTGTCCCATGTATTTCTTACCACACATCAACTCCTTAAGAGAAAGGACTCATGCTTTCTAGAATAAGGACAAAAAAAAAAAGTATATTTTCATTATAAGAAAAGGGAAAAAGAAGTGAGAGAAAAGAAATTTATTCATGGTTAAGGCTACAGATTATCTAGGATTTTAATGAATAGCAGTTGAAAAAAAAAACTAGTGTCCTAAAAGAAGTAATTAGAAGCATTACTCTGCTTTATAAGCTAGACATCTTTGAATGTTCTCAGAGAAATAAAAGAATTGAATCATTTCATTATATCTTAAAAACTCTACTCACTTACCACTCTGAGACCACATGCATTTTAGGATTCATAATGGTTATCCAATGTGCATTACTATTACTTTCTATATATTAAACAACATTAAATTGGAAATAAGTTTATTCACAAATTATGAATATCAGAATAATTTATTCACATTTCCTGTTTTTCATTGTTTTATGGAATTTATCACTCGGGCATCTGATACTCACTGAATGACTTAGTACTTAATAAATAGTGAAAGAAACAGATATTTATGGGAGCTATACATATTTTTAATTTTTCTATTTTCTATTATTTATTCTATTTTTTTTAGAGAGATTTTTTACTATAGGGTACATGTACTCACCGGAAAGACAGAGAGACAGAAAGTGACAAATCACCCTCATGGGAGATGGCCACAACACAATACCTTCTCCTCCATTTTCCTCTGAGGTCTTTGGACACGCACACATGCCCAGCATGATTTTTGCAGTTGACTATGTGGGAGTCCAGCAACACAACCATGATGCCATCTGTTGATCCCACTATAGATATTTTAAAGCACACATGTGAGATAAGGACATTCAGACTTCAAAGACTGATTCTTCAAATGATTTTCCAACTTTTATCATTATAAGTAAGTTTTATGAAACTGGCACTACACTTATACTTTTTCTGTATTTTTACATAACTACATTTCCTGTGAAAATCTAACAAATTGTTTGGAATAATTTATAAATTACATTTCTGCAAGACATTAATGAGAGTCATAAAATTAATAATACAGGATATATCATTTATCTTTGAAATTTATTTTTTAGAAATAGTTTTCAGAAAGTGTACTGAGGAATGGGACCAGCAGGTGCCACGGTGCTTAAGGTGCTGGACACTCCCACATGGCTGATTACGGTTCAAGTCCTGGACCTGGTGGCTTGCTTTTTCACTTTCTCTCTCTCTCTCTGTGTGTCTCTTTGATCAAATTAAAATAAATGAATGAATAAATAAATTTTTTTAAAAAGGAAAGTATACTGAGGAAGACAATGAAAAGAAAAGACATTATTGGTGGGAAGCTCAGCTAATGTCCTAGATACATTAAAGTGAAGCAAATGATCCGGGTTATACAGCTGGTCATGTAATCTATCTGCACTTCATTTAGGATCTTCAGGATCAAGTTGAATTGTGCAGGTCAAGAAAGAAGAGTTAATCAAGTGAACTGAGTTTCATTTCTCTTCCATTTTCAGAGACACTGGAAATGAAAGAAAAGTGATAAGGTCTAAACTTCTTGTAAAGATAATAATAATAATGAACTAATATATAGATGATATTTGTTAGAAAGAGATTCCTTAACGGTGGAATGTGTTTGGTGTGGCAGTTTGCTTTATAATTGCTTTTGCTAAACAAACCTATCAAATCCTGGGAAATATTTCACAACACATGAAACTACTTGAAATTAAAGTGGAGATATCTCATATCCTAAAATTCTTTTGCTGCAGATAGTAATTTGTCCATTTTACTTAGAAACCTCTTCTATTATTCATAGCTAGTAAGTGAATCTGATGTGGAAAAGACCTCAGCAGCCACACTGGGAATATCTCACCCCTCTGTGCTTTGCCTGTGCTTCTTCATTTCTTGTGTCCTTGAATTCTTCAGTAGCAGCTGATAGTTACCTGTGTCTAATTCAGGCTATGATATGTTTTAGCTCCATAGGAGAAAACTTGCACCTTACAAAAATATAAATCATTTATGTTTTATTTGATTTGTAAATGCTCTTTCATTTTACAACAATAACCTGTCTTTCTTTCATAAAACTGCTTATAAAAGTATATCTGTATATTTTAACTAAAAATCTCATACTGCAATTGTATAAAGGTACTTGAAATGTCACAACTGTTTTTATTTTTAGCCAGGAATTTTTTAGACAAAATTTTTATTTGTCTACAATACTCATATTCTTGACAAGTAGTAACTTAAGGTAATAAGTAAGGTAATAAGAAGTAACTATTTTAGAAGATAATTTTTTAAGAGAGATTTTTGCTAGAGGGCACATATACTCACCAGAGAGACAGAGAAACAAAAAGTGAGAAATCACCCCCTCCACACCACAATCCCTGCTCCTCTGTTCTCCTCTCAGGATATTGGGCACACACACACACACACACACACACACACACACATACACAAAACACACACACACACACGCACACCTGCTGCGAGTTTCAAGTCACTGGGTCTGGGATTCAAACTGCAGTTGGCCATGTGAGAATCTAGCAATGTAACTATTACACCATTTGCTGGTCCCTAGAAGATAAACTTATCTAACATTAGAATGTTTGCCTTATAAAACTCCAAGTGTCTAGGCCAGCCCCATGGTCAAGTGGTTAAGGGAGCCAGATGTTACATGGAAGACCACATGATTCAAGTCACAAATCTGACAGCTTGAGAAACACCAGGCACATGTGAGTGTGTACTCAAACTCCCAACAGGGTCGAGAAATAGAGGAGAAGGAAACTTCATCATGGAAACGTCCCATTGGGGTGCATTCTCCATCTCCCTCTCTGTCTCTCTCTGGGGAGCATGTGCTCTCCTTGGTAAAACAAAACAAAACCTCAAAGTATCAGCCTTGATAAAAATAATTGTTTTATTTTCTAATGGAAAATATGTAAAGATTTTTTAAATGTGAGTGGAACCGTGGTGTCACACTGAAAACAGGAGTAGTAACTTGGTCTCAGACATACAGAAAGTGGGAACAACAGCAAAATGAGAGCCAATGGTGGGCATTTAAATTAGAATCAAAATTAGAAGTTAGACTATATATAATATCTGGAGATACCTCAACCTTAAAGCAGACCGTGGGCTGGCATGTGTTAGGGCTAGAATCCAAGAATTGATGAACTGTCAACATAAGTGGAAATGCTTGTGACAAAATTTAATAGTTCATCTCAGGAAGAGAGTAGAGCAAAGAAGTGGATAAGACAGACTGGCAATATTTGGACAGCCATAAAGGTAGTGTGTCCACTGTGAGTTTGTGGTTAATATAGAACTCAATTATTATTCTTGAGTTTTGAGACAGGTCCCCAGGTGTCAGAACTGCACTGTTCTTGCAGCAAATATCAAAGAGACATAAGAATTAAGGAAGTTATTAAAATGGAAACTGGCTAAAGAGAAGAAATCAAACAAAGAAGCAAGTATATAAACTTTGAAAGAACCACAAAGTAGCTTCATCTCAATCAGGTGGTGATTAGTACTGTAGCATGGGACCAGCAGTTGGAGTAATGGCTATGCCACTAGATTCCCATGTAGTCAACCACGGTTCGAGTTCTGGACCCAGTGATTTAAACTCACGTCGGGTGCATGTGCATGCGTGCCCAAGATCCCGAGAGGAGAATGGAGGAGAAGGGATTGCAGCATGGCTATTCCCCTGGGAGTGATTTCTTGCTTTCTGTCTTTCTTTGTCTTTCTGGTGAGCACATGCTCCCTATAGCAAAAATCTCGGGGGAGGGGGGAAGTACTGTAGTATGAACATGGGATGACCAGAGCAGTGCAGACTAAATCCAAACTCAGTTTCTACATGCCAAAAAATCAGTTATGCACAACAGATGTGTATCTTTTTTTTTTTTTTGGAGAGGATTTTGCAATAGGGCGCAGTGCTCTCACCAGACAGACAGAGAGAGACAGAGAGACAGAAAGTGAGAAATCACCTCCCAGGGGGGATGGTCACGCCGCAATCCCTTCTCCTCCATTCTCCTCTCGGGATCTTGGGCACGCACGCACACGTGTCCAGCGTGAGTTTTAAGCCACCAGGTCCGGGACACGAACCGCGGTCGACTGTGTGGGAGTCCAGCGACATAGCCATTACGCTAACTGCTGGTTCCCCAGATGTGTATCTTCTAAAATGTATCTTCTAGGTTTTAAGTAATCCTCATTTCTTCAATTTTTGCAGTAGGCCATAATCTCTTGCTCTTACAACAAGCCAATTCTCGTGTATTTTTCAAAATCGGTTAGTTCCTGTGTAAAAATGTGATCCAGACAAAAGTGAACGCAACACTAACCATGGTCATCAAATGAGCTGAATAAAAGTGCCCTTTTCCACAACAGGGCAATGTCATCTTCTCCTTTAAACAGTAACTGTGTATATGACTTTAAAGTATTCTTTGTTCATGTAGTTTTGTTTAATGAAATGTTAATGGTTTTTTTCCTAATAAAGTACACTTTTAAACATAAGGCATGATACAACCCATTTGCCCTTCACTGACTTCAGTTTACATCTTTTCAAATTTTGTCCAGTACTTAATCAATTAAGTGCTATGATGGACTAATGAGTGACATTTGTCAAGATTCATCATATTTAATTATAATACAATAGAACAATTACTTGGTCATTAGCATCTTGTTCCGTGGAGTCCCCATGATCAGATTTTCTAGCACATGCGTGGTGTGGGATACCCTCACAGCACACACAGTTGTCTTCCTAGAGAAAAAGCATTGGTAGAAACTGTTGAGCAAATGGATGAATCTGTGATGAGGGAATATACTCTCTAGTTGTTGAACAAGGAATTTAATTATCTAATCTCCAGATTGAAATTTTGCCTCCTTTGGAGGACTCAGGGAGACCTTGGAGCTTCCCTTTTCAATTTACCATCCATAGTTTTTGTCAAAGGCTCCTGCTGGACTTGATAGCTACAGATATGACTCAGAGATGTATAACCTTTGCTAGATCTTGGTGCTGGTTTCTCTAAACAAGCTGAAAGATATAGTTAACGCATGCTTTCTCTATACTTTGATCTCTGCATAATATTATCCTACCTTCGTATCAAAATTTTAATTGCACATTTTTAAATTGAAATATAGTGTTAAGAAATTGAAACCTTAAAAATGAGGTCCAAATTATAGGTCAAATCTGAAGGGATAACCCTTTAAGTTTTTTACATGAATGGGAGAAATGAAATCATTCTGAATTCCAAATTGATTAGGTATATTCACATTAGAATTATATCATGTACTGCTATAGTTTTGATAGTGTTAATATTGTTGATACAATTATGGTGCATTTTGGCCATAATTATGTTGTTCAAAGAGACCCTAAAGTCATAAGTCTGGAATTTTACCACTGGCTTTACCTCTGTGACCTTCCTTATATTAATTTTATTGAATAGAAAATGGCAAATTAGGATGATGATGAAAGGGGTCAGTGGGTGGCATGGTGGTTAAGGTGTTGGTCACCCCTACATGGCTGACCACAGTTCAAGTCCCAGACCCAGTGGCTTGGTGGGTACACACGTACCCAGCATCATTTCACTCTCTTCCCACCTGTAGTTTCTGCTGAGAAAACTACTGAAAATTGTATTGGAACTCACTTACATGTTATTCTTTATTTTTTCTTACTTTTTTTAGGATTCTTTTCTTGTCTTTGATTTTGTACAGTTTTATGATATATCTTAGAGTTTTCTTAATTAGTTACATCTTATTGTTGACTTTTGACTTTCCTGTATGTAGATATTTACGTCTCTCTACTGGTTTGAAACATTTTCTCTTACTATTGATTTAAATTAGCTTTCTATTCCTTTATCTGTCTCACCCTTCTAGAGATCTTGATTCAAAAATTTACTCTTTTGCTGTTGTTTCTTAAAGCCCATAAGCATTCGTCATTCTTATTTATTCCTTTTTTCTTTTCATCTGAATTTTCAAATGATCTCTCAAGTTCACATTTTTCCTTCCACTTTCATCAGTTCCACTATTGATGCCTTCTATTGAATTTTTCATTTTGTTCATTGTATTTTTTTAGTTCCAATATTTTGGCTTTTTAAAAATTTCAAGCTTCTATTTTTTATTCTGGTCACTTACTATTTTCTTTATTTTCTCAAATTATTTTTTTTGTTCTTTCATGAGCTTCCTTACAACAATTATTTTGAATTACTTCTCAGGCAGTTCATAGAGCTCCATATTTAGGGCTTTATTGCTGGCATTTTATTTTGTCCAGTTTCTGATGTTATGCTTCCTTGATTGTTCTTGATCCTTGTGGTGGATATCTGTGCATTTGAGTTATTAGGCACTTATTTCAGTCTTTGTAGACAGGCTCTTTCCGGGACCGCCCTGCAGCAGGTGTGGTGCTCGGACACACCAGCTAGCAAGCACTACGCCTTTGCGTTGCATCTGAGACCGGAGGCCGTTAAAGGTTGTCTGCTGTGGAGAGCTGTCTGGAGCCTGGATCACTGAAATTGGCCCAGCCGGGTACAGGCTAGAAACCAAGGATACCATATAGGCTTGGATCTTGGGCTCAATCCACTGATACCAGCCTGGATTATTAGGTTATGAGGGTCTTTCTAGTGCTGGTTTTTAGTATGGCAGGCCTACTGTTGGGGTTCAAGGCAAAGTCACGTGCTCACTTTTATCTCTTTCTCACAAGTGGCAGGTCTATCCTTCTGTGCTGTGCTGCCTGGGGTTGGGAGTAGGATGCTAGGCAAATGGAAGAGCATCCCTCTTATTTTCTTCAATACATCTTTGTATTACTCTTATTATTATTACTCTTATTATTGCGCTATAAGTAAACGCTGTGATCTCTTGCCTTGTTTCCTTAGAACATGTGAAGGTATTTTTGTGTGTGGCTGGTTGTTCGGAATGATGTTTCTGTAAGGAGTTGATAATTGGAGAGTCCTACTCCATCATATTGTCTCACCCTTCTCTAGTTTTTTTATATCCTCAAGATCCTATGCCAAATCTTAGCTATTTTGTGACTGTATCTCTTCTTCTCCTTACTCCTGGTTTAATTTCTAATACAGCAAAGTGCCTTTTACACTTGTGAATCCCTTTCACACTAGTATCGTTAATGCAATGAGCATAAGCAGGATGAGGGTTTAATTACTATAGTAACTGTGAAGGAATGATCAAATGTCTGTAACATTTTGCTTGTGTTCTCAGAACTGAAATGTTTTAGAAAAGATTTTTTTAAGATGTACATTGTCATATGCAAAGGGTGATACTAAAATGAATGCCTTATTGTATATTAAGTTAAAAGTAATACATTTATGGGACCTTGGATATTTTACTTTCTTCCTTTTTCTGATTATGACATAATTAGCATTGTGTTTTTACATAATATAGACATGTGGAAGTAAATGTCTGTGTAAAGAACTACAGACTAAGAAAATACTTTTATTTCCCTTGATCTTATAAATAACTGCAAAACAGAAGGAAAAATGATCCTTTTCTTACTACAGTTTTTTGCCTGTTCACAACAGATGTTGTTTCTCACAAATTAGTTTGTAATATCTTTCATAATTCAGACAGAACAACCCTTCAATTTATAGTCAGGAAATAGATATAGTACTACATGTAATTCTGGTAATTATGTAACAAAACTGCACTTTGCTATATGAAAACCTGGGTCATCAATCATTCAGTTTAGTGTTGGGGCAACTTAATCTTCTGTTGCACCAGCTGTGCAAAGCTCAGTCACAAAAATAGTGGATTTGCCAGACTTCTGTTGAATGAAATGTAAGTTTTCAATGTGAAAGATAACAGATAGCTGGACACCCAGTTATCCTAAAATACAATTGATCTGTAGACTATGCCATGACTCCCATACTGGTTAAGGAGGGACAGATGAGGCATAATCAATTTTCAACTGTATAGCACTCTAATATACTTTTTATCTAGTTTTTAAAAAAATGTGCTTAGAGTAATTATTTTTCTTTTCTTACATGGCTCATAATATTTTAATTTTATAATGTAACTAGAGTCTTGGGTTGAGAGTTCATGATTTTAAATACCATAGTTTAGAAGAAAATAGTTGTAATTTATTAACTGTGGGGAGAAAGGGGCAGCAATTAGTGTACCTAGTTTGGGAAAGTTACAATTTTTAAATTAAAAGTTTAGCATCACCATGTTTTCCAATTTATTAGTAGTTTTTTTTGTTATATTAATATCTTATAAACTGATAGTGCAATTTCATTATTAATAAAGTAATTAAGATGAATCTGCTGGAGAATAATTATTTATCTTAATATTTTACATTGGTAATCCTTTGTATTTTCACAGCATTTTATGTTTATTAATCTATGAAAGTTAAAATAGGGGTTTTTTTAAAAAAGTTTTTCAAAATAGCTGATGTAAGTCTATTGATCCCATACAGATATTGAACTTTGGAGGAAAAAAGTCTCCAAATCTCACAGCATGTAGTTGAGAAAAGCCAAAATGCAAATCAGTTCAAAATGCAAATCTTCGTAACTTCCATTCATTGCCTCCAAAAAAAAAATGGACATCTTTACTACTTACAATCAGCATAAATTTATTTTATTGAAATGTGTGCTTTTGAAAGTATTATATATTTCCGTATAGATGAAGCATCTGTGTCATGCCTGTCAGTTTGTAAGAACAGAGAGGAGAAGTCAGATCCCATGCTGGTTCTCTTGGACTAAAGCTAAGTGAAACCAGAAGCCTAAAAAAATAAAATAAAAAATAAAAATACCTATGAAACCTGAGAATTGATGGTTATACATTCTCTTCCCTAAATTAATTAATCTGCTTGTTAAATGAAGAGTTTAAGCATACACACACACACACACACACACACACACACACAAACACACTTACTCAGAGAGAAGCAGGACCTGTACATATGAAATTAATTATTTTAGTGGAGTGCTAAAGTTCAAGTTAAACCTTGAACTCATTAGCATGTTAGATTTTAGTGAGGTGGGCAAAGAAGTGCCACAAATTGCATGTCAACATTGTAACACTGCTCAGGAAGTGAAGACAGAAGCTCAAATGATGAAGTCTGTTTTGAATTTTGTTGGGGATAATTGTTGGATTTCTTTTATCTTTGATCTTTTTCTTTCTTTTCTTCACCCAGTGCATATGTTCACCAGAAAAAGATAGAGAAAGATAGAGAAGAAAAGTGAGAAATGCCCCTAGGGATGATGGTCATGTTGTAATCCCCTCTCCTCTGTTTTCCACTGGGACCTTGGACACTGCATTCACATTTGCTGGCTGATGTGCTTCTCAAGCCACTGGGCCTAAGACTTCTACAGTGCAGTGGGCCAGGTGGGATCAAACCTCCCCAAGGGTCTCACCATGCTGTGATTTCCCTCTGAATCTTCCATGCAACCGCAATCGTGATACATACAAGAACATATCTTTTCTGTTTTATTTTCCTTTTCTTTTAATCTCCAGAGGGAGTGTGCACTCACCAGAGAGACACAGAGAGAGAGGAAATGGGATAAAACACTCCCAATGAGGTGTAGTCACGCCACAAACCCTTCTTTTCCTTCTTTCCCTCTTTTTGGATCTGTCAGCTATGTGGGATTCAGCTGCCTTAACTAACTAAGTCATAGAGCCTATTTCTTGTTTGTTTGGTTTTTTTTGGAGAGGTTTTTGCTATAGGGCACGTGCACTTGCCAGACAGAGAGAGACAGAGAGATAGAAAGCGAGAAATCACCCCCCCAGAGGGGATGGCCACGCCACAATCCCTTTGCCTCCATTCTCCTCTCGGGATCTTGGGCATGCACACACACACGCCCGGCATGAATTTAAGCCACAGGGTCTGGGTCTCGAATCATGGTCAACTACGTGGGAGTTCAGCAACATAGCCATTACACAAACTGCTGGTCCCTATTTCTTGTTTTAATGTAAGAATTTAGTGCCACTAATTTCCTTCTGAAAGGTGTTAGGTGCCTACTATAGACTATGATAATAGAGCAGATGTCATAATAGGATGGTCGATTGTACAAACCTATAATTATTGTCATTAGTCTATCTACTTTCCTGACAATCTAATATTCCTTTTTTATCATGTTATACCTGTTCAGAAAATTTCCTTCAGCTTCTCTTTAAAGTAGGTATGCTATTGATAAATTCCTTAATATTTCATTTTTTTTCCATCTGAGAATACCTTTGTTTCACCTTCATTCTTTAGAGATTATTTTCATGGGAAAATTTCATTTTGAATTTTTCTTTTCCCTTCTCAAATGATGTTTTGATTCCTTCTGGTCTCCTTGTTTTCAGATTTAAAATCTTGTTATTAAAATCATGCCCCTATAATTATTGTTCCATTTCTTTCTGAGGGCTTTCAAGAATTTTTCTTTGGCTTTTGTTTATGATGTTTGATTATGATATGTCTTGCCATAGACTTCCCTGAAGTTTTCTTTGCTTGAGGTTTGTTTAGTTTCTTATCTCATGACAAATTTGAAAGTCATTGGTCATTTTCTTCAACTGTTCTTGCAGCTCACTTCTTTTTCTTCTCTCTTTCTAACACTTGGGTAATAAAATGTAGCACCTCCTTTTACTTTCCCCACACATCTTTGAGTCTATTCACTTTTGTTTTTTAATCTGTTTTCTCTCAGTTATAGAGATTAGGTAAATTCTATAGATCTGTTGTTAACTTTACTGATTTAATCCTCTGTCCTCTCTACTGCCAAATTATCACATATGTCTCTTGTATCTGTTGTGTTTTTCCATTTATAATTCACTTTTGTTGCTTTTTCATGTAACTTCTAATTTCCTAAGATTTTCATGGTTAGTGGTGGGATGTGACTTCTCTGGTATTTTCTGAGAGACTCTAGTTTTAGAGAAATAATGTAACTGGGATGCTTCTATGATTTGCTTTGCTCTCTGTCTTTATCTTTGTCTCTGTCTCTCTTGCTCATGAAAGACATAAATGAAAGAAGAATTTCTAAAAAGAAAAAATACAAAAAGTAAAGAACTAGATAGAAAAGTCTATTGGAAGAAACAATGAGAAGAACTAAATGAACAGAGATATAGTATAAAAATGAATAGATGACCAACACTGATGTGAATGATAATTGTCTGTAAATTAGTTTACAAATTAAGGGTGATTTTCAACAAGATTCTTTCAAAAGTATTACAAGTTCTTTACGAAGTCTCTGATAATTTTAAGATTCATAGAGAAGCATGAAGGATCAGGATAGCCATGGAAATTTGAAACTAAGAGAAAAGAAAGAAATAAGAAATAGAGGATGACAAAAAAAAGGATAAAGAAAGGAAATAGAAACTATGGAAAAGAATATGTAGAAGAGGATATAAGTACTCAAAATCAAAATTTATTACAGTATAATAATTTAAGAATTTGGTATTGACGCAATCTAGTATTGAGCAAAATTCCTTAAAAAGCATATTTGTTATATGACAAAGATGGCATTATAGTATATCAAGGAAATAATAGATTATGACATTAATTCAAATAGTCAATATTTATTCAAGTTTATATATATTATGTATTAAATATTTATTTTATTGAGGAGATGGAATTCATTTTATAAAATGTTATACTTTAGCATGGCAAAAGAAACATAAATAATAAAAACATTCTATCAAACTTTGAAAGTTTTTTAACTCAATAAGAAAAAGATCAGGACCAATAAAGACCATGGGCCAAGGATATGAATAAAAACATTTCCACAAATGGTGTCCACAGACTGGACAATGACACAGTGGTTAAAAATGATACTCTGCAAGGCACTCCCATCTGGGAGGGCTCCTGGTTCAAGTCTGGAAACTCCCTGTGTGCGTGTGAGTGCACTGCCCATATTTTGTGGTTGACATGAGGGTGGACGTGGATTGCAACTCAAGACTCTGTTAGGGGTTCTCTCTCAGAGTCTGACTATCTCACTTTTTCTCAGTCTCTTTCTTGCTCATGGGAGAGATAAATAAATTTTAAAATATTTGCAAAAAAGATATAATTGCCATTAATGATGATTCATATATGAAGATTAACCCAACAGAGAAATACAACAAAATAATAACAAATTAACTTCACAATCTAATTATAATTTTTAAAATTTTTAAAATTTATTTATTCATTTATTTTAATTTGACCAGAGACAGAGAGAGAGAAAGAGAAGGGAGGGAAAGTGAGAAACAAGCCACCAGGTCAGGAACTCTGACCACGGTTGGCCATGTGGGGTGTCCAGTGCCTTAACCACCATGCCACCCATTGGTCCCTCTAACTGCAATTTTTAAATTCATTTTTATTGTTTCAAAAGTGTGAATTTGTAAGAACAGGTATCATGCCTTTTCATTGTCACATAATCTTATTCTCACTTTTAAATCCAGTGCTATTATATGTTTTAAGTGCTCCACATGTTTTCAATATCTGCAGGAATATGGTGTATAGTGTTCAATAAATTCATGTTATTTGTTGAACAAATATTTGAAAGCAAATTAAGTATGTTATTTGATGTAAATTATAAATGAATGGTCTTCCATAATCCTTTCATGAAATTACACACAAAAAAATCTAGAAAACCTACAAATAGGCATATTTATAATATATCTTAACCATTAATTTTTAAAATGTTTTCACCATGAAGAGTGTGTATTTGCCAGAGAGAGACAGTGAGAGAAAAAGTGAGAAATCACCCCATGCTACAATCCCTTCTTCATTCTTCTCCTGGGATCTTGAGCATGCATACCTGCCCTGCATGATTTTCAAGCTGCCAGGTGTGGGACTCAAACCACAGCCAGCCACGTGAGTGTTCACCACCTTAACCACCATATCACCTGTTGACCTCATCATTATTTCTAAAACTAGTTTCCATAGATCAATTATTTGGAAATACTTACTTGGTTTTGTATTCGTCCTTTAAACTACATTTATAGACAAATTAGGTTAAACAGTACTCGAGCTATACAGGTATAAAAAATCTGAATATTAATGAGGCACTAGACTTTCTGATTACTAAGCTTTTTCATAATTTCAAAAATCCATAGTCTTATAATACTAGCCTATAAAAAGGAAAAAGAATTTAAAAATATATATAGCGTTGCACCACATTTTTGTTTGTTTGTGCTGACAGTTTGTTGGGGCTGACTGACTGAGACTTTTAAGGCTGTACAATCTCGAGCCTTTTGTAATGAAAGAGTTGATGCAAAATAAATATTTTTAAAAATATATCAAATTAGTGATGTTTATGAATGGTTGATTAGAGAATCATTTAGAATTTATAATTTCATTTCCCCCACAAAATAAATGGCTTATGTACTAAAGACATCTCTCCTTAATCAGGAGGGTAATAAATAAATAAATAAATAAAGTCATGTCCATGCACAGTCATAACATTTAGAGAAGGAAATACCAAAATTAAGACATTGGAAAGTTTCTGAGGAGAATTAACACTATTAAATTTGTCCTAGAACCTGGGGGAAAGGTCAGGAAAAGAAAATGGCTGGTAAATTTAAGAGAACTTTATACAGAAAATGTAAAATATAACACATGGAAGCAATAGTTCACTCGATTAAGAAAACCAATAAGGGACCAGCAGTTAGCGTAATGGCTATGTCACTGGACTCCCATGTAGTTGACCGCAGTTCACGTCCTGGACCTGGTGGCTTAAAACCCACGCCGGAGGCACATGTGCGTGCGTGCCCAAGATCCCGAGAGGAGAATGGAGGAGAAAGGGTTGCGGCATGGCCATCCCCCCTGGGGGGTGATTTCTCGCTTTCTGTCTCTCTGTCTCTCTCTGTCTGTCTGGCGAGCGCACGCGCCCTATCGCAAAAACCTCTCCAAAAACAAAAGAAAAAGAAAACCAATAAATCCCTTCAAACTTTATTTTTAAGTTTTCAATAGAGGTTTTTTGTTGTTGTTTTGTTTTTCAGTATTAGTCCAACCTTCACCCAACCTTCACCCAACTCTAATCAACCATCATAAAACTTAAGTTGGCAATAGGTCCAATTGGTTACACTCTCTGTTTACCCTTTGATGTTTTTCAAGCCAAGGAGGATAATCATGGAGGGAGGTGCCAGAGTAAAAGGAGAATAGCTTCTCTTCATTTGGAAGGAAATTCCCCATTTTGAAAAGCTTCTGCACTTTCAAGGTGCCTCAGTGCTTGAGTGAACTCTTCAGCCACCAGACTGTGAAGGTAGCAGCTGGCAATTTCTCATAAACAAGGAAGAGAGAGAGACAGAGAGAGGGAAAGACAGACATAGTGAGAGGGAAAGTGAGTAATCACTTTCCCAGGAGGGATGGCCATGTCACAATCCCTTCTCCTCCATTCTCTTTCTGGGATCTTGGGCACACATACACATACCCAGCATGATTTTCAATGCCCTGAGTCTGGGACTCAAATCGCAGTTTGCCATGTGAGAGTCCAGCAACGGAACCACTATGCCATATGCTGTTCCTGAATAGTTTTTAATATGATAAAGGAGTTATTACATCTTAGCAAAAGGTTATTTTTAATTTTTTTGTTTGTTTTTAGATTTTTGTAATAGGACTTATGCACTCAATGAAGAGAGACAGAGAAAGAGAGGGAAAGTGAGAAATCACCCCCCCAGGGGATCACCACAATGAAATCTCTGTTCTCTTGTTGGGACCTTGGGCACATGTGCACATACACCTGGCATGATTTAGCTCCCGGGTCCGGGATTTGAATCACATGTGGGAGCCCAGTGCCTTAACATCATGCCACCTGCTGGCCCATATTTTCGTATTTTTATGAAGTTGACAAGACTGACTTTCTGAAAGAAAATAAATTCATATTCTGCATCATATTAAAATAACCCCAAATCTATTTTTATTAAAAGTCAATATAAAGTATTAAAATAATTCAAATAAAATAAATTATTGGAGAACTATTTATTTGGGATCTCATAGAAGTGGAAAGCTTTTCAATTAGAAAATACAGGTGCTGTAAAATAAACCACTGACATTTAACAGTCCTATATTCTGAATGTGACATGCAGGGCAATTGAACTCCACTAACAGAAAAACCCAATATTCAGTGTCTTAAAATAGCAGAAATATGGAGTCCACCATGGCAGCTGAGAACTAGTGCTTTCAGAGAACAAGAGAAATGAAGATTTTCTGCTCAGACTTTACCCTGGAGAGGCAAAAGGGCAGGCCTTCAGAAGAAGATTGAGTTTTCCATGGCAACTGAGAACTAGTACTTTCAGGGAAAAAGAGAAATGAAGATTTTCTGCTGAGAATTTACCATAGTAGAATTCCCATTATCCTTCTCTCTGTCTCTGTCTCTTTGTGTCTCTCTCTGCCTTTTCATTTTTTAGATTTTTAAAAAAATTTTTTTAAGGTGAAGTATTTTCTTGACTCTCTAATCCTCTTTTGTCTTGCTAATAATCCCCTTTCCTCTCTCCCATTCAGAGAGGCAAAAAGGGCAGGCCTATAGAAGAAAATTGAGTTCTCCAAGGCAGGCTAAGAACTAACAAGTCCTGTGTGGTTTTCACTTTTTTTTTTTTTTAATAAATAAATAATTTTTTTTTTGCCCTCTCTCTTTTTTTTCCCCCTTTCTGTTTTCTTATCTTTTTATTATTTTTTTTCTCTTCACTTTGCTGCTCTGCCTCCATGCACTGAATGTCTAGACAGGTCTAATTGAACCATAGCCAAACAGCTGAATACTATTAGAGTCAACATATTCCTCAATTCCACTGAATCTGCCACACAAGGGGAGAAAAACAAAACAGCAAAGAGTTTGTAGATTAGCTCTCGCATGCTTCTGAACACTCAGACTGAACTTCCAGAGACTAGGAAGGAACGAATAACCCATAAGAATACTAGAAATCACTGTAGAGGCACAAAAAATATAAAAAGCCAAGACCGCTCTCCCAAGGGAAAAGAATAACTCCTCTTCACCCACAGACAGTACAATAAAACTCATGGAAATGTCTGATAAAAGTTTTAGAACTTGGGACCAGCAGTTGTTGTAATGGCTATGTCGCTGGACTCCCATATAGTCAACTGGAGTTCAAGTCCCAGACTCAGCAGCTGAAGGAAATGCAGCATGGCCATCCCCTCTGGGGGGAGATTTCTCGCTTTCTGTCTCTCTGTCTCTCTCTGGTGAGAGCACGCGCCCTATAGCAAAAACCTCTCCAAAAAAAAAAAAAAAAAGCTTAGAATGTTCACAATGAAGGTTCATAGTGAATGTTTATAAGTTATTATTATTTAGGATTTAATTTTCCCAAAGATGTGTGTGAGAGAGAGAGAGAGAAAGTGAGAAAGCAAACCTCCAGGTCTGGGACTAGAACCGTGGTCAGCCGTGTGGGAGTTGAACGCCCAACCATCACTAACCATCACTTTACCTGACAGCCCCATGTTTGCATATCTTAATAGCCAGTATTCTCTTAGATCTGAAGTTGGGCTTTACACATTCAAGCCTAAACACAAACTTCTTTGTAGTTTTTGTTTTTATTTCTGGAAAATGGGCTTAGTCTCTCCACCATAGCCACTGTGCTTCCTATCAGTATGCTGTTTTCACTGAGTATCTGGATAATTCTTGCCCTTTTTGTACTGTGTCACTTTGTGAGGCTGTTGCTTGCCACACTTTTTACAGAAAGTCCAGCAGATTTCAGGGATGTTCACCATGTTTCCAGGCATGTTATCTCAAATTTTAAAACAAACATTTTGTCTTAAAAATTATTGTTCTAGGAATTTGTCAAA
Source organism: Tupaia belangeri chinensis (assembly GCF_000334495.1). Taxonomy (NCBI): domain Eukaryota; kingdom Metazoa; phylum Chordata; class Mammalia; order Scandentia; family Tupaiidae; genus Tupaia; species Tupaia belangeri. Next base: position 3,952,723 of record NW_006159439.1, on the reverse strand, counting down.
TAAGCAAAGGACTAACAAAACATTGTGACGTCTAGAATATAACTGGTGTGGGTTATACATTAAAGCCAAAAGGAAAACTAACAAATATTTGCATAAATATTTTCAGAAAATGATTTTGTTTCATGATTATTGATGGAAAAAATAGGTACATTTTAGCCTAAAGAATCCAATAATAATACTAACAATATGTACAGATAATCTTAATTTTTAATCTTTATTTCTTTTATGAAAAAAATAGAGAAAAGAAGAGAGAAGAAAAAAGAGAAACAGAGAGATAGCACCCCAATAGGGTCTGGACCCAGCCATCCACCCTGCCATTCCACCAACTTGGCACGCATAGCTTTTGTATTCAGAGAGGTCTCTGGATACAAACAAAGAACCTTCTCATATGGCTTAGCTTTGCAGACTATCTCATTTTACCATTCTACCATGGCACAGCCTCAGATTTTATCTTTATAGAAAAAAGTACAGTGTGAAAAAAGTAGAAAAGAAATAATAAATGTTTATGATCGTTTTCTTTTATGATGCTAGAGTATATTTAGAATAATAACTGTATACTATTTTAACTAGAAATATTAATAACTTTTTGAATAGAAAACATACCAATATTCAACTAATAATTAAACATATACCCCCAAGATTTTTTTTTTTTTTGAGAGAGAGATTTTTATTGCAATGTATGTACACATACCGGGGGAAAGAGAGAGACAGAGACAGAAAGCAAGAAATCACCTTCCACAGAGGATGATCAAGCTGCAAGTCCCTTCTCCTCCATTCTTCTCTTGGGATTTTGGGTATGCACACAAACGTGTCCAACATGAACTGCAGTTGACTACATGGGAGTCTAGCAATGTAATCATTATGCCATCTGCTTGTTCCATGGCAAGTGTGTTTTAAAACTCTGAAGTAGGAGAGTCGATAGGTGATGTAGTGGTTAAGATGTTTGATGCCCACATGGTTGCCATGATTCTGTCCTTGACCTGACAGCATGAAAATCATTCTAAGCACATGTGTGTTCATGCCCAAAGTCCTAAGAGGAGAATGGAAGAGAAGGGACTGTGCCATGGCCATCCCTCTTGGAGCATTATTTCTGACTTTTCCTCTTGCTGTCTCTCTCTAGCAGTCGCACGTACCTGTGTCAAAAACCTTAAAAAGAAAATGAACAAATAAAACTCACAGGTAGGGCCAGGAGGTGGTGTGGCGTTTAAGGCTGTGAGTCCTAAGGCTGACTGCATATTTTGAAACCTGTGCCAAGCAGTTTGAAAATCGTACCAAGCACATGTATGTGTTGAAAATCATGAGTGGTAAATGGAGGAGAAGAGACTGTGGCATGGCCATCCCCTCTGATGGGTGATTTTTCACTTTCTCTCTCTCTCTCTCTCTCTTTCTGTCTTTTTCTGAAGAGTGCATGGACCCTATAATTTACAAATCAAAAACAAAACCATACCAACCACAAAAAAACCTCTGAAGTATTCTTTATATTATATAAAGCATCCTAAATCATAACACAGATAAAAAAATAGGATTAAAAATGGTAAAATTGTTCTCAATGTTTCAGCAAGATATGAATATTAGTTTATTTTAAAATAGAAAATATTACTGAAATATAAATAACTTGAAATTATAACTCATAAGTTTTACCTGGTTATCACTGCAAATTTATATAACTAAATTGATGTCAGAAGGATTGTCTGAAATTTAAATGTAAATATTTACACATGAAATGGTATTTCTAAATGTAGGCTTTATTTTCATATATACTATAGTGATTAACCAGTTGAATTAGTGTATTATTCAACTAAGAATTGCATTGTCAACCAGTCAACATGTGGTAGAATAGATTATAGGCCAGATATTAATAGGGCATCAGGAAAGTCATGACACATTTTTCTATGTTTTTTCTTTTTCTATACAAAATTGTGTCATGACTTTCCCAATAACTCAATACATAAAACAATATTTTCTTTTAAAAATAATTTGTTTCAGGGAACCAGCAGTTAGCATAATGGCTATGTCGCTGGACTCCCACGTAGTCAACCGTGGTTCGCGTCCTGGACCCAGTGGCTTAAAACTCATGCTGGGCGCGTGTGCGTGCGTGCCCAAGATCTCGAGAGGAGAATGGAGGAGAAGGGATTGCGGCATGACCATCCCCCCTGGGGGGTGATTTCTCTCTTTCTGTCTCTATGTCTCTCTCTGTCTGTCTGGCGAGCGCATGCGCCCTATAGTGAAAATCTCTCAAAAAAATAATAATAATAATTTGTTCCATAAGGTTATATAGCTTAGTAAATTATGTTATCTTATTGATTCTTTCAAGCTCAAGGAAGAGCCAGAAAGAAAAAAACATAAGAACAACACACACTAATACACTAATATACACAGAATTTGTTTACAAATTTCTATGTGAAGCAGTAGTTGATTGTAAAATAAGACATACTCACTGCCAACACTGAAGAATTTACTAGATCACTAAGAAGAGTTAGATAAATATCTTCCAATACACATCATGAACAAAATTTGCCACCAGCAAAGCATGACCTGAAAAGAAATTAAAAGTAATTTTATTCAGCAAATACTGATGAAAAGGTTAGTCTCTAAGATAAAGTGACAAACTTACAGCTGGCCAAGGATCTGGGAAAACATTACAGCTTTTTAAATTAGTTGTCTTACTCTCCTCAGTGTGAAAGGGCTCAGAGTCTCTTCTGCTTATTCTCTTGCACATATAAAACCCTGGCAGACAATATTGAGTGAACCAAGGTATTTGAACCAAATGTACTGTTCGTGCACGTACTAGAAAAGGTGATATTTAATTAAGTTATTTCCTTCAGGGTAGAGCTGTCTTTTCTACAAATTAGAAAAGGTAACCCAAAGATAAGGTAAAGTAAGAATACAACAAATTAAGTTTACATAAGCATTTAAAAATTTATTATTTAATTTTATCTTTATTATTACTATTTAAAAAAACTGCTACAGAGCACACACACTTACCAGGCACAGACAGAGAGAGAAACAGTGAGAAAACAAGCCACCAAGTCTTGGACTCGAACCACAGTCGGCCATGTGGGAGTCCAGCACCTTAACTACCACACCACCTGCTGACCTCTATATGAGCAATTTTTAGTAATCTTTCATATTTCCAAAAAGATTATCATCTCTCTGAGAAGTACAACTCAAGATCTGTCTTTGAGATTCTACATCCTTTTCAACAAGCACTCGGAGTTCCATTTGTAACTTTTCAAAATGATACTGATTTAAATGGCAGGTGTTTAACTCACTGCAATCACACATTTTAGGGCACTGCTTTCATCTTTCATTTTCAGATCTCAAAAAAGGTCTTTCTTCACATGTGCACAAAAGCCTTCAACGTGACCATTGGATATACATTCATTTCTGAGCAGCACACTTTTGTTTTGCTTTGTGTAATTTACAGTCTAACTTGAGCACATTTTGTTAATCTGCTTCTCCTTTTTCTTCCTCTTTTGCTCTGCTCTGAACCAGTTTGTCAGCTAAGATCCAGGTACCCGTGGGTAAACTACTACAGTGTCATATGGCTGGTTGTCTTTTCTTCCAAATACCATTAGTCTAAGTTCCTTTTCTTTGCAATAACCAGCATAGATGCTTCATATTATATAAAGTATCCCAAAATTTATGAGTTAAAATTTCAAGTTATTTATATATCAGTAATATTTCCTATTTTAAAATAAATTTCCAATATTCACATCTTACTAAAACATTGAGAACAATTTACAACTGTAAATCCTATTGTTTTATCTGTGTCATGATTTGGGATGGTTTCATTCATGGTTGAAAGAGAGATCACAGCTTTTAGAGTAGGTAAGGTCTAAGCTTAATTCCCAGACTTGTAGTGGTTAGCTGGAATGATGGATAAATCTGTTAGTATCTAGTAAAGAAAAAGAAGCCACACCGATCATTCTAACATTAAATATATTAATATTTTAAAAGTGCTACTCAGGTAACTTTGTTAATTAGGTGACTTCAAAAGTGAGAAGAACACTTTAAAATATCATGAAGGTGGCAACTGCAGGTAGTAAGAACGGTCCCAGCTCTGAAGAAAAATAGGTAAGAGGGCAGAATGATTAAAATTTAGAAACTCCGAGAGGTGTCCCATGGAGCTCCAATTCTGTACTTGGAGAAGGCATCGCTCCTCTGGTGAGAGGTCCCTGAACTTGGAGACAGGTCCCAATGGTTTGAGATATAGACTTGGAAGATACAAGTGTGTGAATGTTGAAAAATCTACAAACCGGATTCATCTATGCCACAGAAAAGAACTGCTATGAAAGATGAAAATTGTTAGATTAACCCTCAAAAGAACCACAGGAAATCAAGAAGCCCACAGGAAAGTCATATGTAGCAGAGAGAAAAGAGAAAGAACCTCGTTTCTTCCTTCTGTAGCTTCCCAGTCTCCCTTTAGGACGAGCTCTGTTTAGATACCAACAGGGAACCTGTCGGCAAAGCAAAAATAGGATTGGTTACAAGCATCACAGAGCAGAGTGTAGAAGGGTAATGATTTAAAGCTGAGACATTTATAAGTTGTCATGGTGGGGATAATAGTATATGTTTAATAGGAGAGATAGAAAACGTGTGCCTTGTTACACATGTAATAAACATAAAGACATACACTTGGTATGAGAGAGCCACACTACAATGATGATGATGATGGTAACATCATGGACATCCTGACTCTGCTTCACAATTAGGGCTGCTTTTGGAAATATTTAATTCTGGCATGTGATGAATCCTTCTTTTCACACCTGTGTTAATGTTCTTAGACTTTTTCATAATTTTTTCTCCTATAAGTATTTGGGAATGATAGTTTGCCAAGCGACCTTGGTTTTCTGATCAGTTTCTCCAGAGTCACCTTTTCTTTATTGTAAAAGGAAGAGAAAGAGCTTGTAAACTCTTCGCATTTTACAGCTAAAACAGGAAATCAAGATACGTATTTATAAAGTGAAAAAGTATTCAATGGCAGAAAAGTAACTATAATAAAACAATAAACCACAAAAGTAAGAAGGAATTTTCTTTAGGCCACTAATAGTGTGCACAGATAAAACCAATGAATTACTTGCTTTAGGTTTCACTGTTCACTGACAAAATTAAGTGTGTAAACTTGTTAATAGCTGGTGTCCAGTATGCCTTATAGCACGAATCTGTGCTTAGTTTTGTTATCAAAGAGTTTTATGATAAATCTTGATTTAAATTTTTTTCCCACCTGGCCATTGGAATCAGGAAATGTAATTAAAACATTTGTGTTCAACATACTGCATTGTTAACTCAAAAATTCCTTACTTTTCCTTGACTTTTATAGTTTTCTATTCAGAAACATAAGTTTTTCATTAAGACAAAACCCACATGCTGACAACAAGCTCAGTATAAATAAAAACATCTTAGAGAAATCAATAAACACAATGATTCTAATTATAACTATCTTTCACTTTCAATAAAATATTCGAATTCTTTCAGTGTTTTTATTTCCTAAATATTCAAACATTTATGTTTGATTCTTTTATATAATAAACATACAGATACATTTTATTTCAAGAATAAGGTTTAGGGCTGGTCCAATAGCTCAGAGGTTAAGCATTGTACCTTGGGAGCTGGATCCTACATGGCCCACAGGTTTTTAAACTCCATCTCATTGACTTGAAAATCAAGTGAGGTGCATGTGTGTGCATGCCCCAAATCCTGATAGAGTGGAGAAATGGAGGAATGAGGATTGTGGTATGAACATGCCCTGTGAGGGGAGTTTTGTTATTTTCTTTTCTGGTGGTACATGTACCCTCTGGCGAAAAAAAAAAAAAAAAAAAGAAAAAAAGAGGAAGGTTGAGTAAAATAAAAATAAAATTCCATGAATATAATTTATAATCTCCCTGAATTTTTTACAAATTTACATTACATAAAATAAGACAGATAATCTGACATGAATATAGATACAGTTTTGAGAATTATTTTGGATTTATTTGTTATGAAGTAATACAGTTATCAGCTGCAGCTTAGTTGTTTAAGGTCTAGCTTTGTCCCCAGTTATCATAACACTTACATTTGTGTTCTACCATCATATAGTTATTATTTTAAAAAAACTGATGTTCAATAATAAAACATTCACACAACTAATTATATTAAAATTTTAAATGTACTCTTTTTATTAATGAATTTATTTTCTTCTCCGGAGCCCACGAGTTCTCTGGAACAGAATTTTCTCTTCATTGTGTGAGGAAAAGAACAGCTGTGTTGCCTATACCTCAACCATTTCTACTGTGCTTCTTCAACTGACTTCAGAAAAAAGCACAAATATTTTGTAGGCTCCTTTCTTAGTAAAAGTAACTTGATTCTTTGGTTGATAACTTAACTGAACCTGAGTCATTTCCTGTAGTTATCTGGCAGACAGATAAAAACTGATAACTCTGGGCCTTTCTAAAGAGTGACCACTGAATTACTTACTCAGGCTGTTAATTGGTACTTTTTGAGCGGTGGTATCTGCAGCATGTGCTAGAAAAGTTATCGACATAGCCATTACGCTAACTGCTGGTTCCCTTAATTGGTACTTTTTGAGCGGTGGTATCTGCAGCATGTGCTAGAAAAGTTATTGTATTATGATTTGCTTATCCTGCTGTAAGTATCATTTAGTTTGCTTATACATGGAGGATACAGGTCAGTTTTGGGCTATTTATTTTGCTTTATTGCTATCTCCAATTATAGAGAACCCTAGATGCTCTGGTAAAGAGACAGTGGTCATACTTTGAGTCCCTTTTTAGGCCAGTTACTTTTATACTGTTTCTAAACCTACTAAATTCAAGCCATCACTGTAAATTTACAACACTGTGAACCATCAGAAAACTTGGGAAGTCAGACTAAAATTCCATTATCACAAGGAGAATGAGTTTCAAAAGTTGTAATTCTAGTGAAATATAGAAGTGTCCTAGATTTGTAATGTGTCTTAGGTGATCTTAGACAAGAACAATTCCTTTTTATAAGCTATGTGAATTGTACTGTTGAAATTCAGAAAAGTTATACACAGTTTCTCTGGAAAAGGATTAGATTAATCTTAAAGCCAATGATGTGCTTTGCTGTACATAATTTAACAGGAATATACTGGGTCATTGGAAAAGTCATGACATATTTTTTCATGTTTCCCTATGCAAAAATGTGTCATGTTTTTTTTTAATGACCTAATATTATAGAGCATAATTTATTGCTTTTGAATTTCTGATAGTTTTCATTAATATGTGAGATAAAAGGAAAATTTTTGTTTATGCACAGTGTCTACAAACTTAGAGCACCTTAACTGACAGATTGTACAAGATGGCACATTAATTACCTACAATCTAATGGCTCTGTCAGAAAGAAAAACTCAGATAAATAAATGTAAATATTTAGATGCCATTTGAGTGGAAAATAAATATATAATCATCTCACCAAAATTTTAAAAATGTATGTTTCATTTTTATCTGATATGAAAACATAAGGTGAGTTTTACTTGTGATTTGAATATGAGGGTGCTAAAATTAAAATGTCATTTTTCTTCCTAGAAATCAAGCACACAAAAACCAAACAAATAAACAAAAAAAATTAGAATAAATTAAATATTCCAAATACAAAGGCATATAGTCTAAAATATACAGAAAAAGTTGTAGCACAGTGGAGGGCATGCAGGAACAGACTAAATAGAAGTCATAGAAAGGGGATTTAGAAGTAGCACGATGTTTTGTTTGGAAAAAAAAAATATTACAGAGAGTGTTCATTCCTGAGACGAAGATATTAAATTCACTGTAATAGAGAAGAGAAGAGGAATTTCTTACATTAAATTGTCTCCTAGAAGGAAAAGGCTGATAAGAAACCAATACTCAAGTGCACATTAACATATGAATGTGTTGGGATCAGCAGATGGAGTAATGGCTATGTGACTGTACTCTCATGTAGTCGACTGTGGTTCAAGTCCCAGACCCGGTGGCTTTAACTCACTCTGGATGTGTGTACATGCATGCCCAAGATCCTGAGAGGAGAATGGAGAAGAAGGGATTATGGCATGACCATTCCCCGTGGTGGGTGATTTCTCACTTTCTGTCTCTCTGTCTCTCTCAGTCTTTCTGGCAAGCCCACGCACTCCATAGCAAAAACCTATAAATATATATATATATATATATATGTATATATATATATATATACATGAATGTGTCTTGATAACAGAAGGGAAGAGCATCTTTAAACAGTAAACAATTTTTAGCTGCCCATGTCCCTTAAATAGGAAGAATTTCTACTCTTAGACAAAACTTCCATTATAAAAAATGTTTTACATGACCTAGAAAACTGTGCTTGTTCTTCCCCACAATGAAGTTTCATTAATACAGGGCTAAAAGGAGAAGTACTTATGAAATGATGAGTCATTAAGCAGGAAATCATACAAGTTTTCTACAAATATATTACACTGAAATGAAAAAAATGGCAGATAAAAATTTCCTCAGGCATTAAAAGGAAACCAATTTAACAGAATATATTAAAAGTGAGACTAAGTCTTGCTCTGAGTTAAATATATTTAAAAATTAAGTAATTGCTTCTATGAAAGAAGTTAATGAAGAGTATCTTCAAGAACTCAGGGAAACGATCGTAAGGAACAGTTGAGGAGGAGGAAGAGGATGATGATGATTGTCCAGCCAAAAATTAAAAATCTTACTAACAAATTTAATAATTATTCCATGGAATCTTAATTGTGATTTAAGTACATTAATTGACTGATGTCTCATGAAATCCTTAGGAGAGAAGTACTATTATAACTCATCATTTTTTTGAGGAACAGAGTATGAGGAAGCAAAATGACATAGAAATTAAAAAGTAGTCCAAAACAAAACAATGAAATATAACTTTGAGTCTGGAAACTGACATATCCATACAAAAAAGACTATTCTCCAGATTTGGCAAGAAAACAACACTAATATGTAGTAGAAAAAGTTGGTCTTTTAAATTAATGGTGCAAGATCAGTTGGCTAGTCATAAGGGAAAATGACCCAGATTCATATTTCATACCTTAAGTTAATGTCATTTGCAGTAAACTACAAATCAAAATACAAAAGTGAAATACAGAATTCATTAGAAGAAAATGCAGAAGAACATCTTCAGATATTAGACTATTGTGAATCTTCATAAACAGAATAGAAAGAAATTATTACAAGGGAAATATGTGTAAATTGTACCATGCTAAAATTAGTAACATGTTCATAAAAGAATACCAATAAGAATGTAAAAAGACAGTTTAAAAAGTGGGAGAAAATATTCATAAAGCACATACTGAGTAAAATAACTCTTAATCAAAATATCAAATATTGATTCAAATTAGTAAATAAATAAGAGACACTGTAATAGAAAAATAATATAAATAGCTAGAATGGACATTTTATAACAAAGAATTAACAAGTGGTAAAATATATATATATATATATAAATGTATTTTCAAAATTATTGGAGAAGGAACCAGCAGTTAGTGTAATGGCTATGTCACTGGACTCCCTCGCAGTCGACTGTGGTTCGCGTCCCGGACCCAGTGGCTTAAAACTCATGCCGGGCGCATGTGAGTGCGTGCCCAAGATCCCAAGAGGAGAATGGAGGAGAAGGGATTGTGGCGTGGCCATCCCTCTGGGGGTTGATTTCTTGCTTTCTGTCTCTCTGTCTCTGTCTGGCGAGCGCATGCACCCTATAGCAAAACCCTCTCCAAAAAAAAAAAAAAATTGTTGGAGAAATTTAATAGAAATAAGTAAATATAAGTAAAGTAAATTTAATAGAAATAAGTAAATATAAGTAAAGTAAATATGAAGCTCTAGTACTTTCATACACTATTAATTGAGATTAATTCAAAATAACATTCTCTATGCATCATAAATTTTGCCCAGAACCCTGTAGGAATAAGAATTTAATTAAAGAGACATACAAATGCAAGTTGTGGCTTCAACATAAAAGTCATAGATAAAATAATATACTAAAAATTCTTCTTGAAGAACTAATAGAGCAATAGTTCTTAAATACTTTGGTTTCATAAACTCTTTTATACTTAAAAGGTATTCCAGGTTTGTTTTTTAAAAAATCTATTAATATTTACCTTATCTGAAATGAAACAGAATACAAATTAATAAATGTGACATACCATGTATTTTTATTGTTTTTAGAACAATTTTTGCTATAGGGCATCTGTGCTCATTGGAGAGACAGAGAGAGAGAAAGTGAGAAATCACTCCCGAGAGGGGATGACCACACTGCAATCCCTTCTTCTTCATTCTCCTCTTGGGATTTTGGGGGACATATGCACATGTGCCTGGCATTACTTTTACAAGCTGGGTCTGGGGTTTGAACTGTGATTCACTACATGGGAGTCCAGCGACATAACCATTATGCCATCTGCTGGTCTTGTAACACACCATGTTAACACAATGAAGAGGGATTGCGGTGGGACTAGATGTGTTGGAGGCTCCTCCTGTCTCTCTATTTCCCTCTCCCTCACTCTCATGTGCCACATACACATGTTCTATCATAAATAAAGGGGGGAAAAGCTTAAATATATTTACTTATGAATTAAATCTAACTTATTTACTACATTCTAAGAATTCTGTTAAGATAAATGAATGATTTAAATATCAAGTAGGTTGGAAGTTTCTTAGAAATGACTAAATCATTTGAAATTAATAAAGACGATTTATTTATAATTTTTAATGAGTGATAGTTGTTATGAAGACTCAAATCAAATCAAAGTATTTTAGTATTTTCTTTTTTTTTAATTTCAGGCTGGCTAAGATTTTTAAAATTTTGCTAATATATCCTGTTTCCAGAATATGTGTAAACGGTCTTGCTCTAATATTTTCTCTGCATAAGAATGCTTATTTAGGTCAGCAGTGGTAACACAAATAATAGGACATACCAGCACAATGCTGGAGTCCTAATGGAAGGAACCTTTGCTGACCTAAGTTTTTCTCTAAATTATCTTCACTGATCTTGACAAATATATTCAGTAGCCCTAATGCACAAACACAGATTAGCTTATTTTTTAAAAGAAAACATAGGAAGGAAAAACAATTTTCTTCTGTTGTAAAGTTATGATCGTGTTCACTAAAAGTGTCTTGGTTGTGGAAGCCGCAATAAAATTCAGAAACTCTGAAGAAGACTTTCAAGCCAGAGTTTCTTAGTCTATGACATTGTTTAGTGACTACTGTGCAAAATGACAATTAAAATGACATAAAATATAATTATGTTTGAAGAATTATGAGTTAAAATTTATGACATGTATAGAAAAGTTCATGAGTTTCAGTTCTCCGAATTTGTTTTGAATATTTCTTATCGGGTGACTAGTTGCTAATTATCCTTTATGGTTATGATAAATTTCACGTTGGAAAACATACACATAATGGACAATTTCACAGTGAACTAAAAATCACAAGATGAAACCATGTTTCATTTGAAAGATCTGTAAAATCAGAGTATGAATTTTTAAAAAGGAGGTTTCTTTTAATGTTTACATTATCAAGTATAAATAGGAGAGCTCTTTTGTGATGCTAACATGAATCTATAATTAATAAGTTTAACTTAAATTATTTATTAGATAGCTAATTGCAGATATACCTTTATCTGTCTATTTTCTTGTTTTAATTTAAGCACTCTTTAGATATGACATGATATCTTGACATAAATGTTATGTCAAACAGTCTTTGTGGCATTATTTTTAATTCTAAATTTTGTAATTGTAAAATTTACAAGGAATGACAGTCTTAAATATAAAATGTTTTAGCACCACGGCACACAAATGTCTTACTTGAGACAATCTCAAATTGACTTTTCCTGTTTTTTTTTTCTTTTTCTTCTTTTTTTTCCCTTTTCCTTTTTCAATCTGGCTGAACTGAAAGAAGACCATGGATTGGTAGCCTGTGGGAAGTATTAAATAATATTACTCCTCTTCTCAGGTCATGATTCAGCACTAATACCAGGCCATTCCTTCAGGAAATGATTTTGACTGGGTAGTTCCCTAGCAACAAAGGCCATAGCAACACCAAAGGAGGCATCAGTAATGTGAGTCTTGTCAGGCAACTTTGCTTGCTATTGCAGAACCTGTATCGCCTGTGGGAGTGAGACTCCTAACAGTGCCTACGACCTTTATCATCTTCTTTTTTTATTTTTTTTTTCTTTTGAGTCATTACAGATGTTATTCCACTGAGTAGTAACCTATGCCAGGTGGATGCTGAGATGAGATGTTTTACCTGAGATACAGAAATCAAGACACACACGTACAGCAAAATGCAGAAATAAGACTGTTGGTTTTCATAAGGAAAGAGCTAGACATAGAACTGCGTGCTTGTCTTAGAACTTTCTGAGCTTTTTGTTCACGAGTCGTTTGGTTTCAAATCAAGATAATTAACTAGGTGGTATATCTAATATATACACATTTAGTTAATATTAATTATTCGGTTCAGTTTTATTAGAAAAAATTGTGTTTGTGTGACTTTCAGGAAAAATATAAATATTACTTGAAAGATGAGTTGATTCCAATGCTTATTTTAAAGTAAATATGTAGCATTTCAACATATATTTTCACCCTTTCATTTTTGCTTCAGGTTAAGAACTAAGTTGCAATGCTTTCTGTGATTGCGAATTTGTCAAGCTTTGAGTTCACAATGCCTGTGTAGGAAGTTATCTTGATGGTATCCACTATATCATTCATTTTAGATAAGCATTTGCATATAATTCATATTCACCTTCTTTTCCAGTTAAACACACTCTTGGTTCCTTTCATAAACTATAGCACAATACGTATCTGTTTTTTGTTGACAGCCTCAACACACTCTTAACTCTTCTTTATGGTCACCTCTCTATTCCAGTGTAAAATCTTAGTACTGTAAGTGCTTCCCTATCCTACGTCTAGCCATCAAAACGAACCACAGAAGGCTGAGGGGTTCTGGGAAACTTTTTCTTGATAAAGGAGGATGGTTCCTACTGTTACGTCCCCAGCCTTTCCTCACGTTTTGTAACCTTTACAACCATTGTGGTATAAGGAAAATAAACAAAACTGTATTTATTTTACAAATGTCATGACTGTATATACATAGATCTTTTTAATTATTGAAAAATCATAATTAGTATTAAGGGAGTTATCAATGGTAAAAACTGAAGGGTTAGCAGTGATCTTGAATTTGTGAGGCAAATCACAGGGAGCTACAGTAGTGTTGGCATTTTTGAGCAGCTAAGCCAACAACAGCAGTATTTATTGTCTTTCATACTTCTAAGGAAATGCAATGTTTCTATTCTTGAAGGCTAAATCTACCTTACTAATTTAACATAACTATTTGGAATATAAAGAATGATTGTCTTCTTATTAACTATATATTGCTCTATTCTTCTTGCACAGATGGTCAGTTTAGAGAAGAATTTTACCTTTTTTTGTTTGTCTCAAGAATTGAGTTGAAGGTTAGATACTTGGCAAATGTAATAAATTACTTTGTATTATTTACCTCAGCACTGTTGACATTTTGAGTCTGTAACTCTTAGGGTCAGGAAGGAACTGTCCTGTATAAAAATTGTAGCACTTTCAGAAGTCTTCAAATTAACTCATGAGATGCCAGAAGCAGTCCCCTTCCAGTTGTGTCAGCCACATTGAGGGAACAAAATCACTAAGACTGAGAACTGTCCTAGCTTTGGATAAGACCAGTTAACAGGTTGGAAATTTTCCTTCATGTTTTTATTCTTTAGTTTTAACCGATATGTACTTTTTGTATTGCAGTTGCATATGCAGTACATTTATTTTGATCTTTTAGAAATTACTTTCTAAAAAGTGACATGAAGTAACTAAGTAAAGCTTGTAAGGATTGCTCTTGGAATGCTGGGGAGTGAGGCTCTGTTTATATGACAGGAAAACCATAGTTAAGGCAGTTAAAAAAGACACACTGAAGCAACATTATGAACAGTTGTTTGGCATTACACAGCATTCAGAGGACACAGTTTACAAACTCAAATGTCATCGATGACCAAGTAGGGAAAAGAGAACCGTGAAGCAGATTTAAAATGTCAAACGCAAAAGAGACTAGTAGGTAATGTTGAAGGTAAACCTATTCTGCTGCCAGTTCATAACCCTTAAATAATTTTGTCTACAAGAAACCAAATAACCATTTCATGTTCAACTGGATATGAAAACATAAAATCTCAACCCTCTTTCTTGTCTTTCAGTTGGCTCATCTGTACAGTCAACAGTGTAAATTTTGTTTGAAACTGGTGCCTATTAAATTATTTTTTGATCTGAACACTCTTTGGTCACAGACAGGCAAAAATTCTCAAAACATTTCCAGGGGCCGGCAGGTGATATGGTGATTAAGCGTGTTGGACTCTCACATAGCTGACCATGCTTCAGGTGCTAAACCTGGCAGCTTGCATTCTCACTTTCTCTCTCTCTCTCTCTCTCACTCTGTCTCTCTGCGCTCAAATTAAAAACGAATGAATGAATGAATGAATGAATGAATAAACAAAAGTTCAATAAAATAATTTTTAAAAATTTCCAGTGGTTGGGAACCAGCAGTTAGTGTAATGGCTATGTCGCTGGACTCCCACGTAGTCGACTGTGGTTCGCGTCCTGGACCCGGTGGCTTAAAACTCACACCGGGCGCGTGTGTGTGCATGCCCAAGATTCCAAGAGGAGAATGGAGGAAAAGGGATTGCGGCATGACCATCCCCCCTAGGGGGTGATTTCTCACTTTCTGTCTCTATGTCTCTCTCTGGCGAGCGAACGCGCCCTATAGCGAAAAATCTCTCCAAAAAAAAAAAATTTCCAGTGGTTTTCTACCACATTTCAATAAAAAATTAAGATACTTAACACTTAACTGACAGATAATTATTTGAAGTGGCTGTTAATAATCTATTCATTTTTATAAATAAAATAAATATTTTATAATATAATTCTCTATCCATGAACTATTTGGTACCTGTATCTACATTGGATTGTTGATGATGCAAAAGATAATAACAAATGAAAAAAATAATAAAAAGATTCAGAGATGAATTCTAAAATGAGGCCGTTCTGAAAATTAGCATTTTGAGATAAAGAAATCGTTAATTACTTTATTGTGATACTTGTGACAGTGTCATAGTTTGGCAATATTATTTCAGGACATATATACACATATTTAAATATATTCTCATGATTCATTTGTCAAAAATCTTTTATCTGACAATTAAGAAAGAGTAACAGGTCAGAGATACAACAAATCAGGAAGGAACAAAGAGTAACCTTATAATTTGTCAAGATCTAACTTGCAGCATCTTATTTTTGATCTACCAACAAAGCACTGAGAGGAACTGTAAATTTGCAAGTCAAAAACATACTAGTATTAGCAATGTCAAGGGACAAAAGAGAACATCTTGTTTTGTTTTAAGAATGAATGAAAATATAGATTATTGATGTTTTACCATTACTGACCACACAAAACTGCAGAAACTAAACCTAGGAAGACAGACTTCTCTAGTGAATTTTAAAACTAGATTAATTAATTCACATGCCCTAATGAAAATAATTGAAATTTGAATGAAAATTAGGTAACATAACATAAAACAATGTTTGAGTCGATGCCTAAGTACATGCTGGTATGATGGTAATTGAATCCTATAATTTTGAGTGAATTAACTAAACATTATAGTAACAAATATAGTAGCAGAAGAAGTTGCATGTATCTAGTCAAATTATTTGCAAAGTAAGGACTTAATCAATGGAATATGTGGCACACAGTAATTCAGGATCCCCCACATTCAGACCTATCACAATGGTACACATTTCATTGATACACAATCTTTTATTGATAATTCATTTCTCTGCAAGACTTAGACAGTCATTATTGTTGTAGACCGCTGACTGAATGCCATCCAATGTAGTAAGTAATTTCAGCTCTTCTTTAAAAAAAAAAATTAATGACGGCTTCTTCATCTTGAAAAGACTTATATTAGGGATGTCAAGATGTTTTCTTTCCTTAATACCATAAAAAACATAGAATTGAACACAACACTGAACACTTACACTGCCTAGGCTTCTTCATGGACAATTGTATTTAAAGTTAGAAAAAGCTCCAAGGCCCCTAGTAGTATTAATAAAAATATTATTGAGTATTATTAAAACTATGTATATTTGCTAGCATTTAAGGCCCTTAAAAAATAAGAAAAAAAAAAACTCCAATACATAATCAAAAATGGTACATTTTTTAATGTTTCACTAGGAAATTTTTTAGTATAATTTAAGATATTATGATTGAAAAATATCATTTTCCTACTCTCTGATTGTAAAATTCTCTTATCCTGGTATATACATTTTTTATTAATATATAAAGTTTAGGCAGAATGTTTCTCTCACAATAAAAGGAAATGTGCAGGTAGTAGGATATCCAAAGCAATGATAATGCCTTTCAATTGCTTTAAAATATTTTGAACTGTCGTACATTTTCAGTATTTAGGTACTGAGACATACATAAACAGAGTGAGGTATCTAAACTGCTACATTTTTGCAGAATAATGCTATTTTTGGAGCACTAAAAGGGTAAAAAACCAGGTTTTAGGTTGAACAATAAACAAATAATGCTATGTATTAAAATTCATTAAGAATCTTTTCTTTAACCCAATTTTAATAGACAGATTAACTCAGAAGAGTTTTGAGGTCCTTACATTTAAACGTCAAGTCATGCTGTGAACTGAAAGTATACATGGTATTGGAGAAGTGAAATGAGCACTCAAGTGCATAAGTACTCAGCCCTGACATGGACCAATAATGACTAATGCCAAGAGAAGAGAAGGGAACTCCTGCATACCTTTGTTTTACATGGACTGACTGAGTGACAGGATTGTACGCTGTCACAGTAGCACACTTTCCTATACTCATTGACTTCGATCTGAACACTCCATAATGAACCTCTTTTTCTGAGAGGTTGTGAATTATAGCATTAATTATAATCAAGGCTGATAGTTCAGATTCTGCTAATTGCCTTATATGTGATGCTTAGCTTTCAGAAAGTGCATTATTTTTTTGACTAAGTAGGTAAGTAGGTATTCTTTTTTTTTTTTTTTTTTTGGAGAGGTTTTCGCTATAGGGCGCGTGCGCTCACCAGACAGAGACAGACAGAGAGACAGAAAGTGAGAAATCACCCCCCAGGGGGGATGGTCACACCACAATCCGTTCTCCTCCATTCTCCTCTCGGGATCTTGGGAACGTACGCACATGCGCCCAACGTGAGTTTTAAGCCACCGGGTCCTGGACGCGAACCGCGGTCGACTACGTGGGAGTCCAGAGACATAGCCATTACGCTAACTGCTGGTTCCCACTAAGTAGGTATTCTTTACTAAGACAAAAGAACCACCTGCCTTTATTTTTTTCTCTAATCAGCAGAATCAATCAACACCCTTGAGAGTGAAGAAGTGAAACAAGATTAGAATGGTGTACATTTCAAGTTCTACTGTGGGGTAGGTGTGTGGAGAGGGGGGTGAACAAGAGAGAGATCAAGAGAATATGGCCAATTAAATCTATAAATTATATTAAGACTATGATTCTAAAAAATATTGTATGCTTAAAGAACACAATTCAATATAGTATGAAAAATGACATCAATAGTTGACATTTTATTTTACTTTAAAGTGTTTAGCTTTCCAATATTTTTAAGAATGATTTACCTGCACAAAAATCAAAGGAATGGTGTATTAAACACCTGTATATCCTTCACATACGTTCACATACTGTTAACAACCTGCCACATTTTTGATACATTTAGTCTCTGTATCATTTTCATTCTTCTTAAATAATTCCAAAGTAGTTTACCATTAAACATTTTAGAACTCTGTTACTGCCATGCCATGATCACCTCCAAAATATTTAACATTGTAAATAAATGTGAAATACAAGGGAACCAGCAGTTAGCGAAATGGCTATGTCGCTGGACTCCCACGTAGTCGACTGTGGTTTGCGTCCTGGACCCAGTAGCTTAAAACTCACGCCAGGCGCGTGTGCATGCGTGCCCAAGATCCTGAGAGGAGAATGGAGGAGAAGGGATTGCGGCGTGACCATCCCCCCTGGGGGGTGATTTCTCGCTTTCTGTCTCTATGTCTCTCTCTGTCTGTCTGGCAAGCGCACGTGCCCTATAGTGAAAACCTCTCCAAAAAAAAAAGTGAAATATAATGTAACAATATGCTAAATATATATATAATATATGTATATATAATATGTATGCAGAATATTCAATATGTGGTCGATATGTGTGTATACTAATGTGTATGTCTGTATATATATATATATATATATATATATATATATGTATATTTATTTTCATAATGTCTTTCATGACATGACAATATTTATGAGTCTAAGCCAGTTGCTTTATAAAAGGTGTCACATTTAATCTTTTATTGTTTTGCTATTAGATTTAGGATACACACACACACACACACACACACACACAGATTTTCCAAGAATATCCTATACAAGAGATGTGCTTTCTATTGCATATTCAAGAGAACCGAAATGTCAGATAGTTTCTATTATTGGTAATTCTAAATTTAATCACATGATTAAGGTGGTATCCACAGATCTCTACATTTTGAAGATTTAAGTTTACTCCTATAATTAACACAGGATGTTAAGGAAGTGATAGTTTGTCATTTCACCTACGATTTCAAATTTATTTGCATAAAGTTGTTCAAACCAGTCATTTTATTCCACTTAAAAATTTTAATTGTTTAAAGTATTGATATAAATTTTTCCAAATGTATTTTAATTGCTTCACATAAATTATAATTGTAGTTTTATTTTTCATTTTTTAATTCAGCAATTTCAGTTTATATTTTGCCTTTCTTCTAAAAGCCACTTAGAAAAGAGACCACAAATTTCAAAGAGAAAGAATCTTTTCTTTTGTTACTATTTAGAGTTTGTAGTCTTGCCATCAGAAAACCTTCATTGTTTGTAATTGTTTAGATTTTTCTTAGGTTATATAATGCATATTCAGCTTTCAGCAATGTTGAGTGTACAATTGAGTAAAACAAAATGATTTAAGATAGAATGAGAACATGAGGAAGATAGTATATGTACATGAGATCTTTACCATTTCCCCTCCATGAAGAGGGATACATCACAGAGATGAGACTGTAGTGATACACTTTTTTCTGACTGCAAAGTTTTCATGAAGTTTCAAGAAAAGTTTTTGTCTGGTGTCTTGTCATGATTCATCTATAATATATCAAAAACATTATTTATAATTCATGTAATAAAATTTTATCTTGGCTTTGTATGAGCCCGTCTCTAGAAAAGAAAGAGTAGTAACCAAAACAAAAGAATATTGTTTATTTCTACCTTATACCAGATTTATGTAGATTCCAGGTGTTTATCACGCAAACGGCATAATAGTAACATAATAGCTAAATAATTAGTAGAACAAAATAATTTGTTCTATAGTTCCCAAAATTATTGACTTAAACATATTTACTTTTATCATAAAAAAATAGTTAAAAAAAAATTTCAGACTCACGGAAAAATTCTGGAGTAACTACTAAGTGAGTATGGCTAAGTGAAGTAGCCCATCTGAAAGGGCTACATACTGTGTCAGTCTCTCTGACGTTCCAGAGAGGATAAAACTATAGTAAAAAGACCAACTGTTCTGGGGCATAGGGGAAATGGGGATGAACAGGCAGCACACAGAGGGTTTGGGGACACAGAGACTGCTTTGCGGTGCCCCACTGTGGATGTGTGCTGTGTGATATGCATCCACACCCAGAGCCCAGTGTGAGATAGGGGCTGCTGTCAGTAACCATGCGTCCATACTGGCTCATCAGTTGTAACAGATTAGCACACGGTGCCAGGTCGTGCAAGGTATGGGGCAGGGGGGCTGGGTTTATGGGAACTTCATACTTTCTGTTCAATTTTTCTATAAACCCAATACTTCTCTAAAAAATGTGTTACTCTAAACACTAGATAAAAATATAGATATTGACATACAAAAAATATAAATCAAATTAATATATTCTTTGTAACTAGATAGTCCAGTAAACTATTTCAGAATTGATGAGTTCATTGTGGTATTATAGAGTAATGTGGTTTCTCAAATCTGCATATGTGAAAGTTAAAAAAAAAAAAGTACTTGTTTTTTGTTAGATTTTTGCTGCAGGGCATGTGCACTCCTGGAGAGACAGAGAGGGACAGCAGAGAAGGGACACGTGAAATCACACCTTGGGGGCATGAACACCCCACAATTCCTTCTCCTTTATTCTCCTTGTGTGATTTTGGGCACACACGAACATAGGTCCAGCTTGATATTTTGTTTTTTTGTTTGGTTTTGTTTTGTTTTGAGAGATTTTTCATATAGTACATATGCAGTCACCAGAGACACACAGAGCAAGAAAGAGAGACATAAAATGAGAAATCACCCCCGGGGAAGAGGTCATACCGCACTTCTCTTCTACTCTCCTCTTGGGATTTTGGGCATGCACATGTATTTTGTGCATGCATGCATACACACTTGGCATGAATTCAAGCTGCCAGGTTCAGGGCTTGAAAGACGGTTCACCATGTGGAAGTCCAGTGCCTTAATACTACACCATCTGCTGGCCTCTCTCGTGGCTTGATTTTGAAAGCACTGTGTCCAGAACTCAGAATGCAGAGTCAGCCATGTGGGGTTCAGAATCTTAACCACCATGCCACCTGCTGGCCTCAAATAACAAATTTTAATAAGTCACTGACATTAAATATGAACAAGAATAGACTCAATATCAAGTAACTACTCAAGCTAATTATTCAGAATTAATATGCTTTGTCAAGAGATATAAACAATTTAAGCCATGAGATTGCTGACGGAAGTTTTAGTATATATGAACAGACAATTTTCACAAAAATTGTCTATGATTAGTTTTATCAAATTTATAAAACTGTTCTAAAAAGTTAATGTGTTTCATGGTTATAAAATTATATGAAAAGATAGCAGATTCTATTACAGTTGAGAAAGGAAATGGCACTGTGTCATCTATAATGCAAATATGACTATTCTAACAATTCAAATAAAATTTAGTATGAATAAATTAAATAAATAAAATTTTAATTTAACTTTAAATTATTAAATTAATATTGTCCATTCGAGATCTTTACTTGTATTTACCAGATTACATGAGTTTTCAAAAAGACAAGTGTTTGTAGCATCCAGAAGTTGTAAGATGACATTGGCTTGTAAAGGATAATGATCTATAAAAGAATTTATAATAATTGCTTGTAATAACAAGAAAATAAAATTTCATCCTATATTTAGATAAAATAAAACCCTGATATAATAATAAAATAAAGAAAACTGGGACCAGCAGTTGGCATAATGGCTATGTCACTAGAATACCATGTAATCCACCACGGTTTGGTCTCAGACTGGGTGGCTTACACTCATGCCGGGCACATGTGCGTGTGTACCCAAGATCCCAAGAGGAGAATGGAGGAGAAGGGATTGTGGCGTGGCCATCCCCACTGGGGGGGGGGGGATTTCTCACTTTCTGTCTCTCTGTCTCTCTCTGTCTTTCTGGCAAGTGTACACACCTTATAGCAAAAGCCTCTCGGGAACCAGCAGTTAGCGTAATGGCTATGTCGCTGGACTCCCACGTAGTCGACCGCGGTTCGTGTCCCGGACCTGGTGGCTTAGAACTCACGCTGGGCATGTGTGCGTGCGTGCTCAAGATCCCGAGAGGAGAATGGAGGAGAAGGGATTGCAGCGTGACCATCCCCCTTGGGGGGTGATTTCTCGCTTTCTGTCTCTATGTCTCTCTCTGTCTGGTGAGCGCATGCGCCCTATAGCGGAAAAAAAAAAAAAAAAAGCCTCCCCAAAAAAGAAAGAAAGAAATTAAGAAAACCTTCACATTCACCACTATTGGTAACATTATATTTTTAGTCACACAAAAATAATTTAAACATAATGGGTATAAATTATTCAAGAAAGAAATTACAATGCTGAATTGCACATCCTCCTCAGTACTGGGTAAATTAACTCCTACTTCAGCCTGTCCCAGCTGATATCTCAGGCTCCTCCAGGCTGACATCAATTTTAGGACATGACAATATACTTGACAGCACGATTGTTTGGGGAGTACCGTTACAGAAACCTTGGTCAAAATTAATCTAATATGGTTCATCTCTGTCAGTGACTGTTGACCTTTCTGAGAGAAATTTCCTATTTATTATTTCCCTGGAGTCATGAGATCACAAAGATAAGTATGAGAGATATATTTTCCTGATTATAAAGAAAATTAGAGGACCACATCATGTGCTTATTCTATCAACTAATTGCAGAAAGGATTTTTAAGCAGAACAAGAAGTACCTACAGCAAATAACGTAGAATTTTGTTAGGGTAATATAAAGATTGACTAGGAAATAAGTCTATGCTGGGGAACTTAAGTGGAAGGGGAAAAAAAGTAGCAAATACGAAATAAGTATTTAGTGACAAGTATTTTAACTGTTTAGGATGTATACATAAAAATGAGAGGCAATATAGGGCTTACAATTTCAAGTTTGACTTTGTGGTTCAAATCTCTTGTTGGTCACTCACCTAGGCAACATAATTATTAGCACTATCTGTGTTCTACCTGCAAGTGGAGATTAAAAATTACAAAGTTGGGGGAACCAGCAGTTAGCGTAATGGCTATGTCGCTGGACTCTCACATAGTCGACTGTGGTTCGCGTCCCGGACCCGGTGGCTTAAACTCACGCCAGGCGCATGTGCGTGTGTGCCCAAGATCCCGAGAGGAGAATGGAGGAGAAGGGATTGTGGCGTGGCCATCCCCCCCTGGGGGGTGATTTCTCGCTTTCTGTCTCTCTCTCTCTCTCTGTCTGTCTGGCGAGCGCATGCGCCCTATAGCAAAAACCTCTCCAAAAAAAAAAAATTACAAAGTTATTATTAACATTCAAGTGCATTATGAGTGTACAAGAATTAAACTAGGTCCTGACATATATTAGATCCTCAGTAATTAGTAGATTTGATTTCAATTAAGGGGCTTGATTAGTACATTCACCCTTCAATCCATAAACTTCCATTTATTGATTAAGAAAATTGTTTTTCCATGTGCCACATACACTGCTAGGCATTGAAGATACAACAGTATATAGGACAGGTTACCTATATTTTATGGAGCTTAGCATTTGCAAAAGAGGGACTTTATTTTTGGTTTTGCTATATGGCATGTGCACCCACCAGAGAGAGATGAAGTGAGAAATCACTCCCCAGTGAGGATGCCCATGCCACACTTTTCCTGGGATTTTAGGCAGTCACACACATGAGCCCATTGTGAGATTTTTTTTTTTATGATCCTTTTTAAAATTTAATTTATTGGGACCAGCAGTTAGTGTAATGGCTATGTCTCTGGACTCCCATTTAGCCAACCGCAGTTCACATTCCTGACCCCGTGGCTTAAACTCACGCTGGGCGCATGTGTGTGTGTGCCCAAGATCCCAAGAGGAGAATAGAGGAGAAGGGATTGTGGCGTGGCCATACCCTCTGGGGGATGATTTCTCACTTTCTGTCTCTCTGTCTCTCTCTGTCTGTATGGCGAGCACACACGCCCTATAGCAAAAAACCTTTCCAAAAAAAATTCATTTATTTATTTTTTACATTTAATCATTGAACATCTTAACATCATACAATGTGTGTTTTTTTTTAATTTATATTTAATCACTGACATCTTTGGACTGTACAACATGGCTTTTCCCAGCATTAATACAGTGCAAGTCAAGTCACAGATGTTACTAAATACATTCTCATCAATAGATAACTTTTCATTTTTGTGTCTATTAAATGTTTTGTTTGTTTGTTTTTCCCAGATCCTCTCCCTCCCATCCCCTATCATCCATCTCCTATCACTTGAATTACAAAGCGCACCATTTGGGTTCCAGAACCAATGCCTTAACCTCCATCCCACCTGTTGGCCCCAAAGAGAGAAATGTTTAGAAATATTAACACAGGGACCAGAAGGTGGTGTGGTGGTTAAGGGCACTGGACTCCCACATGGTTGACCACTGTTTGAGCCCCGGACCTGGTGGCTTACTTTCTCACTTTCTCTCTTTCTTTCTCTTTCGCTCTTTCTCTCTTGCTCTGTCATTCTCTGGTTAAATTAATAAGTAAATAAAATTAAATGAAATAATTCCTTAAAAATATGAAATACTGGAACCAGTAGTTGGTGTAATGGCTATGTCACTGGACTCCTGTGTGGTTGACCATAGTTTGAGTCCCAAACCCGGTGACTTAAACTCATGCCAGACGCATATGCGTGCATGCCCAAGATCTTGCGAGGAGAATGGAGGAGAGGGGATTGAGGCATGGCCATCCCCCCCACCCCCGCCCCCGGGGTGATTTCTTACTTTCTGTCTTTCTGGCAAGTGTACGCACCCTATAGCGAAAACCTGGCCAAAAATAAATAAATAAATAAATAAACAAATAAATAAATAAATAAAAATACTAACTCAGATGAGTGGATTGAAAACAATGTGTCACATATACTGTATGGATTACTACTCAGTCATGAAAAACAATGAGACCCTGACATTCAATACTAAGTGGACAAATGTCAGGTGAAGTAAGTCAGACTATGAAAGACAGACATTGTACGTCCACACTTAATATTTATTGAATGTCTGTGTTCTATAGCAGAAACTGAAATAGGAAAATATAATAGCAGGAAGGGTAACTATAGATACTAGAGACAATGACTGGGGGTAGGAAATAGGGAGATGGAAGACGGGGATCAGGGGAAAAAAACACATCTAATTGACACAAAAATGAAAAGTTACCTATTGATGATAGCATGTGATAATGACTTTTCCTTAACTGATATGCACTATATTCATGCTGATAAATATAATGTACACTGTAAAGATGTACAGTGATTAAATGGCAATAAAACTAAAATAAATAAATAAATCCTAAAAAGATACTAATATAGCAATACTAACTAGAGATTTCTACAGACACACACACACACACACACACACACACACACACACACACACTCTACATGGGAAAAAGTGCATGATGTTCTGAGAGGGAATAAGAGAGGAATCAATCTAGAAAACTGCTTCAGGACCTGTAGGACCAAGTTTATGTGATTAGAACTTACTCACAGTAAGTATTTTTGCCCATATCCCTGAGCATGGATAAGAAGGTATTTATGAATCATTTCCAGGTTAGCTATGTTTACAATGCTATATACTGTATCCAAGGACAATTTTTTTTGAGAGTTTTTTTCACTATAGGGCACGTGCACTCACCAGACAGACAGAGAGAGACATAGAGACAGAAAGCCAAGGACAAATTTTATACAATATATACTGTCCTGCGGAGTGTTAACTTTAAAACGTTCTTGGTATATAAGTTGGCTATTTATCATCACCAAGTTAGAAGATATAGTTTGTTGAATTATGAAAATGCTGGTTTTGTTTCTAGTATTATTATAGTGATGCTGATGGCACTTATATTGGTGGTGCTGAATTCATCTGCTAATTTATTGGGGTAAGAATGTAAGCAAAACTCAACTAGACAAAAGGATTCAACTTGATCTCTACAATGAAGTAATAAAATATCAAGTTGCCAAAGTAAGCTAACCAGGGAGGTAAAGTTAAGGGACTAGAATTCTGAAAAGTAGAAAACAAGGGCTCTATAATTCTAGGTAACTGAGAAAAAAATATGATGGGGTACTTTATGTTGAGAGATGATAAGTTAGTTTTCATAAATGTTATCTTCTCTGCAAGCCAAATTAATTTTGGATTATCTGTAGTACTCATCCTATGTAATAAGCTTTAATGAAGATTTTGATAAATATTTAGAATACTAAAATTGCGATTATTCTTCAGAATAGAATAGGGATTGGGCTAGGTCATAGAAGGTACAAGAGTGAGCAAGAACTCAACACAGACAGAGGTAGGATGTGGAGAGAAAGGAGTCTAGATAAGGTCATATTTTCTCCCTCAACTCCAGGCCCTCAGAAACAATAGTAAGGAAAGAAATGAGAATGGTTACTCAGTAAGATTTTATGATGCTGGAGATAATGATGGGCATTAAAGATTGAAATACATGAAGATATTTGAGTTACAAGTAAATTGGAAAATATTTACTTATTCTGAAAATCATTTCTTAATATATAATTGTTCATTGAGTAAGAATAATACAACAGGCACTAGGCCAGATGGCAGGGCAAGAATAATGTAGGTGGATCCACATGAGAAGGTACCCTATTTAAGTCCTATGACCTCTATGAATACACCGGCATTTTCATGCATGCCCATCCAGAATGGCTGAGTCTGGGCATGAATTATGGTGTACAGGACCCTGTGGGGTGGGGTTCCTTCTTTCTCCCCCCTCTATCTATCTTCCTTTCTCATAGATGAAATATAATATTTATATACTTTTTAAAACCAAGGTACCTGGGACCAGCAGTTGGAGTAATGGCTATGTCGCTGGATTCCCATGTAGTTGACTCCAGTTTGAGTCTTGGACCCAGTGGCTTA
The DNA here is from genome assembly GCF_000334495.1 of Tupaia belangeri chinensis. NCBI lineage: Eukaryota > Metazoa > Chordata > Mammalia > Scandentia > Tupaiidae > Tupaia > Tupaia belangeri. The sequence goes on along the minus strand of NW_006159439.1, from coordinate 3,926,210 downwards.
AACTCATGCATGCCCAAGATCCCAAGAGGAGAATGGAGGAGAAGGGATTGCGGTGTGACCATCCCCCCAACCCGGGGGGTGACTCTTTCTGTCTTTCTGATGAGCGCACACGTTCTATAGCAAAAAGACTCTCAAAAAAAATAAATAAATAAAATAAAGTCAAGATACCATGCAAGATAAATATTTATGTGAAATACCAAGACATATTTCATTGTCCAGCAGAGTGGAGGTATTAAAATAAACACATATGTGCATGTGAACACATAGGCATATATATGAATGTAATACAAATTCTCTCTAAAACATTTGTGGAAATTAAGGTGGCATGAGAAAATTTCTTCTTGAAAATGATTTTTAGGATAAATCTTATTTTTTAGAGCCATTTATGTTCATGATACGGGGCAGAAGGTATAGACACCTTCTTTTGCAAGTGCATAACTTTCCCCATTAGTAATGTCTTCCACTGGTGTGTCAATTTGTGACAATTAATGAATCTGCATTAGCATATCCTTATCACCCAGAGTCCATAGTTTACATTAGAGTTCATGCTTGGCATTGTATGTGTTATGAGTTTATACAAATACGTAATATCTTGTATTCACTACTGGAGTGTCACACAGAGTAGCTTCACTGCTCCATAAATCATCTCTGCTATTGTATTCATCCCACCCTCTTCCAATTCTTGGCCACCAATAATCTCTTTATTGTCACTGCAGTTTTGCCTTTTTTCAGAATATCATATTGTTCAAATCATAGTATGTATGATTTTCAAATTGACTTCTTTCATTTATTAATATCTATTTTTTTGCCATCACGTTTTAGCAATTCATTTACCGAAGGACATCTTGTTTATATTTGATGTCTTACATCAGTTTTGTGGTTTTTCTCATAGAAATCTTGAGCATATATAGTTAGATTTTTGCTTAAGTATTTAGCTATCTGTAGCACTAATGAAACTAGAATTCTGAGTTATTTTGTTTGTTTTTTGTTTTTTTGTCATGGGGTATGTGAAAAAGACAGAGACAGAGAGAAAGTGAAAAATCCCCCTGCCCAAGGGGAACGGCCACATCAAAGTTCCCTATTCAAGCTTTGCGCAGTGGCAGTATCGTGTCGCTGGATTCCCATGTAGTTGACTCCAGTTTGAGTCTTGGACCCAGTGGCTTAAACTCATGCATGCCCAAGATCCCAAGAGGAGAATGGAGGAGAAGGGATTGCGGTGTGACCATCCCCCCAACCCGGGGGGTGACTCTTTCTGTCTTTCTGATGAGCGCACACGTTCTATAGCAAAAAGACTCTCAAAAAAAATAAATAAATAAAATAAAGTCAAGATACCATGCAAGATAAATATTTATGTGAAATACCAAGACATATTTCATTGTCCAGCAGAGTGGAGGTATTAAAATAAACACATATGTGCATGTGAACACATAGGCATATATATGAATGTAATACAAATTCTCTCTAAAACATTTGTGGAAATTAAGGTGGCATGAGAAAATTTCTTCTTGAAAATGATTTTTAGGATAAATCTTATTTTTTAGAGCCATTTATGTTCATGATACGGGGCAGAAGGTATAGACACCTTCTTTTGCAAGTGCATAACTTTCCCCATTAGTAATGTCTTCCACTGGTGTGTCAATTTGTGACAATTAATGAATCTGCATTAGCATATCCTTATCACCCAGAGTCCATAGTTTACATTAGAGTTCATGCTTGGCATTGTATGTGTTATGAGTTTATACAAATACGTAATATCTTGTATTCACTACTGGAGTGTCACACAGAGTAGCTTCACTGCTCCATAAATCATCTCTGCTATTGTATTCATCCCACCCTCTTCCAATTCTTGGCCACCAATAATCTCTTTATTGTCACTGCAGTTTTGCCTTTTTTCAGAATATCATATTGTTCAAATCATAGTATGTATGATTTTCAAATTGACTTCTTTCATTTATTAATATCTATTTTTTTGCCATCACGTTTTAGCAATTCATTTACCGAAGGACATCTTGTTTATATTTGATGTCTTACATCAGTTTTGTGGTTTTTCTCATAGAAATCTTGAGCATATATAGTTAGATTTTTGCTTAAGTATTTAGCTATCTGTAGCACTAATGAAACTAGAATTCTGAGTTATTTTGTTTGTTTTTTGTTTTTTTGTCATGGGGTATGTGAAAAAGACAGAGACAGAGAGAAAGTGAAAAATCCCCCTGCCCAAGGGGAACGGCCACATCAAAGTTCCCTATTCAAGCTTTGCGCAGTGGCAGTATCGTAGCCAATGAGGTTTATCCGAGGCACGATTATTGCTAATTGAAATTTCCCTATTCATTCTCCTTTAAGGACTTCAGTCATGCATACATATATGCCCAGTGTGTTTTTCAGGTGACCAGATCTGGGACTCAAACTGCTGAGTCAGCCATGTGGATCCATCATCTTAACCACCACACCACCTTCTAGTCCTGGAATTGTGTTTTAAATGTCAGATTCCACTTATTTATTGCTTCTGTGCTTACATAAAAAAGCAACTCATTTTTATACTTATATCCTTTACCTTCGATATAATTATTTATTAGTTTCAGGATTTTTTTTTCTAATTTTCTTATATTTTCTACATATTTAATCATGTCATTTAGGAATATACATTTTTATTTCCTTCTCTGTAGTTGATAGACCCTTAATTTACTTTTCAGGTCTTATTACATTAACTAGGACTTTCAGTAAAAAGGAGGACAGAAGACACTCTTATTCCTGAGTATAGTGGTAAAGTATCTAGTTTCTCACCATTAAGTATGATGTTTGATGTAAGTATTTTGAAGATACTCAGTTTTTCCAAATTAAGGTAATCATCTCCCTGTCTAATATATATATATATAATATATACATATATATTATATATATCTCCTTGTGTATATATATATACATATATATATAGAGAGAGAGAGAGAGAGATACATTTACATTGTTGGATTTAATTTGCAGATATTTTGTGGAGGATTTTTTTTTTGCCTCAACATTTATGAGCAATATTGGTCTATAGGTTTCTTATAATAATATCTTTGCTTGATTTTGTTATTTTTCTACACAAATTTAGCTAAAATAAAGAAATAGTGTAGACTTTGTATTAACTATTTTTCTAGTTCCTTTATTTGATACTTTGAGATCTGGAGAATTTTTGATAAAGGAGAAACTGCCCTTCCCAATGTTTGCATATGACTCTTCTTTGAGCAAGTCTTTATACACAAACAAATCCCAAGCCCATAACTGCTGACCTTCTCATTTATCAGTATCTTACACTCATGAACATATTCTCCTGCTGTAATCCTCCTAGGATGACTACAGGAAATCCAAAGACTGCTGAATTATTGAACTAACTCATTATAAACCTACATAGACTGCTTGCCTGTCTTACTCAGTTTTCCTACATAAAACATAATAAAGGTAATAAAGGCTCTTCTTTATTTCTGCCCCTCTCTTTCAGTGCCTGAGACTAAAATCAATATTCTTTCATGTGGTCCTACATGCTGCGGCATGATTGCCTTATTTTGGAACCTGTGAGTGATGAACTATCTGTTCAGTAGCAATCTTCCTCTGACCTGTTGTCTGTACCTTGCCTGAATATTAATAAATTCTGTATTCTGAATCAGACATATTTTATGTAGGTTAGCTGAGAAAATATAGTCTGATTTCACTATTACACAGTTTTTGACCCATCAATTGATCCTCAATGCTCTTAGATATGATGCAAAGGAGTATAGGAAAGTAAAGCTGTAAAATGACACATGGAATAGTAAAAGGAGGTTGTGAACAAGATGTAATATAAAAAAGTCTTTTTAAGTTCAGGGTCATCATAATTACAAAGAAAACAAACAAAACAGAAAAAAAAAACAACCAAAAATCTTATTCAGTTTGCCCAACTCAGATGCCCCAAAATATTGTCAGTTCATAACTGACTCATTAAGTGGCCATGCAGTGAAAATGAATAAGTAATGGCAGGACTACTGACTTGTTCTCAGATGTAGTTTAAATGAGGTATGCAAATTTTCAGCCAGAAGAAACTATCCTTTCACAAAAATTACTGGAAAAATAATGCAATTCGTATTAATAAAAAAAGCACATTAATTTGCTATAGAGCATGTGAACTCACTGAAGAGAGACAGAAAGAGAGAGAAAAAGGCAAGAGAAGGAAAATGAAATACATTCTCCATAGGGAATGACTACACCATAATACCTTGTCCATCATTTTCCTCTTGAGATTTTGGACATGGTATGCAGTCAGCCATGTTAGGTCCAGGTGCATTAACTACTACAACATTGGTTGGCCCAAGTGAACCATTTTAAATACTCTAGTACTGCCACAGTGATTTCTATAGAAATGAAGAGAACTGTCTTAGTCGATGAATATAATGCATGCTTTGTGTATCATTTTTTTATTTGAGAGGTTTTTGTTACAGGGCATGTGCACTTGTCAGAAGACAGAGAGAGACAGAGAGACAGAAAGTGAGAAATCATCCCCCAAGGAGGATGGCCACACTGCCATTCCTTCTCCTCCATTCTCCTATCGGGATCTTGGACATGCATGCATATGCGCCCAGCATGAATTTAAGTCACCGGGTTCAGGACTTGAACCAAAGTTGACCACATGGGAGTCCAGCACAATAGTCATTACGCCAACTGCTGGTCCCTGTTTTGTGTATCTTGATTGTATCATATCTTTTAATGAATATTCAAATAATATGAGAGAAAACAAAATCATTTCTATTGGTCATAGGTGTTAAATTGGTACATTATATGTGAAATCTGATCACATTAATAAAAAATACACTTCAATATTTACTCTTGGCACTCCACTTATATTTCATTTATAATTATTGGATAAATTATATATAAATATATATTCCCCCCATGAAAATCTACAGAAATGGCATTAGCTACAGAAATTAAGTGCAGACAATTGGACTGAAGCTTCTAGTTTTAATAATCATACCCACAATATTTTCTATGTGGTTTTGGGATGTCCTTTATCCTGTTTATTTCAGTTTTCTCCTGTTCTGAGGATTATGTAAATATTCATCTCCTGAGGTTTTTGTTAGTGTTAAATAGAAAATAAAATGCAAAGTAACTAATAGTTAATGCCATTTTAGTTCCTTCCTTATTCCCTGGTCCTTCCCATGTGGAAGCTCAGCCTAATACACACCAGCTTAATTTTCAATACTAATTAGCACCTGTAGTTCCCTCTGAGGGCTTTGTATGGCTATTTCAGTCTACCTCATTTCCTGTCAGACAGGCTGAGTCTGCTAGGAATAAATGCCTTCAAGAGCAGCCCTAAACATTTATTCACAGACTTAAGTGTTTAAATATTCCAGCACTGTGTGTGTGTGTGTGTGTGTGTGTGTGTGTGTGTGTGTGTGTGTGTAAGCATGAGTGGAGTTTCATATACTAGAGAGAGTTCAAGCGCTGGATTCCCATGTAGTTGACTCCAGTTTGAGTCTTGGACCCAGTGGCTTAAACTCATGCATGCCCAAGATCCCAAGAGGAGAATGGAGGAGAAGGGATTGCGGTGTGACCATCCCCCCAACCCGGGGGGTGACTCTTTCTGTCTTTCTGATGAGCGCACACGTTCTATAGCAAAAAGACTCTCAAAAAAAATAAATAAATAAAATAAAGTCAAGATACCATGCAAGATAAATATTTATGTGAAATACCAAGACATATTTCATTGTCCAGCAGAGTGGAGGTATTAAAATAAACACATATGTGCATGTGAACACATAGGCATATATATGAATGTAATACAAATTCTCTCTAAAACATTTGTGGAAATTAAGGTGGCATGAGAAAATTTCTTCTTGAAAATGATTTTTAGGATAAATCTTATTTTTTAGAGCCATTTATGTTCATGATACGGGGCAGAAGGTATAGACACCTTCTTTTGCAAGTGCATAACTTTCCCCATTAGTAATGTCTTCCACTGGTGTGTCAATTTGTGACAATTAATGAATCTGCATTAGCATATCCTTATCACCCAGAGTCCATAGTTTACATTAGAGTTCATGCTTGGCATTGTATGTGTTATGAGTTTATACAAATACGTAATATCTTGTATTCACTACTGGAGTGTCACACAGAGTAGCTTCACTGCTCCATAAATCATCTCTGCTATTGTATTCATCCCACCCTCTTCCAATTCTTGGCCACCAATAATCTCTTTATTGTCACTGCAGTTTTGCCTTTTTTCAGAATATCATATTGTTCAAATCATAGTATGTATGATTTTCAAATTGACTTCTTTCATTTATTAATATCTATTTTTTTGCCATCACGTTTTAGCAATTCATTTACCGAAGGACATCTTGTTTATATTTGATGTCTTACATCAGTTTTGTGGTTTTTCTCATAGAAATCTTGAGCATATATAGTTAGATTTTTGCTTAAGTATTTAGCTATCTGTAGCACTAATGAAACTAGAATTCTGAGTTATTTTGTTTGTTTTTTGTTTTTTTGTCATGGGGTATGTGAAAAAGACAGAGACAGAGAGAAAGTGAAAAATCCCCCTGCCCAAGGGGAACGGCCACATCAAAGTTCCCTATTCAAGCTTTGCGCAGTGGCAGTATCGTAGCCAATGAGGTTTATCCGAGGCACGATTATTGCTAATTGAAATTTCCCTATTCATTCTCCTTTAAGGACTTCAGTCATGCATACATATATGCCCAGTGTGTTTTTCAGGTGACCAGATCTGGGACTCAAACTGCTGAGTCAGCCATGTGGATCCATCATCTTAACCACCACACCACCTTCTAGTCCTGGAATTGTGTTTTAAATGTCAGATTCCACTTATTTATTGCTTCTGTGCTTACATAAAAAAGCAACTCATTTTTATACTTATATCCTTTACCTTCGATATAATTATTTATTAGTTTCAGGATTTTTTTTTCTAATTTTCTTATATTTTCTACCTATATAATCATGTCATTTAGGAATATACATTTTTATTTCCTTCTCTGTAGTTGATAGACCCTTAATTTACTTTTCAGGTCTTATTACATTAACTAGGACTTTCAGTAAAAAGGAGGACAGAAGACACTCTTATTCCTGAGTATAGTGGTAAAGTATCTAGTTTCTCACCATTAAGTATGATGTTTGATGTAAGTATTTTGAAGATACTCAGTTTTTCCAAATTAAGGTAATCATCTCCCTGTCTAATATATATATATATAATATATACATATATATTATATATATCTCCTTGTGTATATATATATACATATATATATAGAGAGAGAGAGAGAGAGATACATTTACATTGTTGGATTTAATTTGCAGATATTTTGTGGAGGATTTTTTTTTTGCCTCAACATTTATGAGCAATATTGGTCTATAGGTTTCTTATAATAATATCTTTGCTTGATTTTGTTATTTTTCTACACAAATTTAGCTAAAATAAAGAAATAGTGTAGACTTTGTATTAACTATTTTTCTAGTTCCTTTATTTGATACTTTGAGATCTGGAGAATTTTTGATAAAGGAGAAACTGCCCTTCCCAATGTTTGCATATGACTCTTCTTTGAGCAAGTCTTTATACACAAACAAATCCCAAGCCCATAACTGCTGACCTTCTCATTTATCAGTATCTTACACTCATGAACATATTCTCCTGCTGTAATCCTCCTAGGATGACTACAGGAAATCCAAAGACTGCTGAATTATTGAACTAACTCATTATAAACCTACATAGACTGCTTGCCTGTCTTACTCAGTTTTCCTACATAAAACATAATAAAGGTAATAAAGGCTCTTCTTTATTTCTGCCCCTCTCTTTCAGTGCCTGAGACTAAAATCAATATTCTTTCATGTGGTCCTACATGCTGCGGCATGATTGCCTTATTTTGGAACCTGTGAGTGATGAACTATCTGTTCAGTAGCAATCTTCCTCTGACCTGTTGTCTGTACCTTGCCTGAATATTAATAAATTCTGTATTCTGAATCAGACATATTTTATGTAGGTTAGCTGAGAAAATATAGTCTGATTTCACTATTACACAGTTTTTGACCCATCAATTGATCCTCAATGCTCTTAGATATGATGCAAAGGAGTATAGGAAAGTAAAGCTGTAAAATGACACATGGAATAGTAAAAGGAGGTTGTGAACAAGATGTAATATAAAAAAGTCTTTTTAAGTTCAGGGTCATCATAATTACAAAGAAAACAAACAAAACAGAAAAAAAAAACAACCAAAAATCTTATTCAGTTTGCCCAACTCAGATGCCCCAAAATATTGTCAGTTCATAACTGACTCATTAAGTGGCCATGCAGTGAAAATGAATAAGTAATGGCAGGACTACTGACTTGTTCTCAGATGTAGTTTAAATGAGGTATGCAAATTTTCAGCCAGAAGAAACTATCCTTTCACAAAAATTACTGGAAAAATAATGCAATTCGTATTAATAAAAAAAGCACATTAATTTGCTATAGAGCATGTGAACTCACTGAAGAGAGACAGAAAGAGAGAGAAAAAGGCAAGAGAAGGAAAATGAAATACATTCTCCATAGGGAATGACTACACCATAATACCTTGTCCATCATTTTCCTCTTGAGATTTTGGACATGGTATGCAGTCAGCCATGTTAGGTCCAGGTGCATTAACTACTACAACATTGGTTGGCCCAAGTGAACCATTTTAAATACTCTAGTACTGCCACAGTGATTTCTATAGAAATGAAGAGAACTGTCTTAGTCGATGAATATAATGCATGCTTTGTGTATCATTTTTTTATTTGAGAGGTTTTTGTTACAGGGCATGTGCACTTGTCAGAAGACAGAGAGAGACAGAGAGACAGAAAGTGAGAAATCATCCCCCAAGGAGGATGGCCACACTGCCATTCCTTCTCCTCCATTCTCCTATCGGGATCTTGGACATGCATGCATATGCGCCCAGCATGAATTTAAGTCACCGGGTTCAGGACTTGAACCAAAGTTGACCACATGGGAGTCCAGCACAATAGTCATTACGCCAACTGCTGGTCCCTGTTTTGTGTATCTTGATTGTATCATATCTTTTAATGAATATTCAAATAATATGAGAGAAAACAAAATCATTTCTATTGGTCATAGGTGTTAAATTGGTACATTATATGTGAAATCTGATCACATTAATAAAAAATACACTTCAATATTTACTCTTGGCACTCCACTTATATTTCATTTATAATTATTGGATAAATTATATATAAATATATATTCCCCCCATGAAAATCTACAGAAATGGCATTAGCTACAGAAATTAAGTGCAGACAATTGGACTGAAGCTTCTAGTTTTAATAATCATACCCACAATATTTTCTATGTGGTTTTGGGATGTCCTTTATCCTGTTTATTTCAGTTTTCTCCTGTTCTGAGGATTATGTAAATATTCATCTCCTGAGGTTTTTGTTAGTGTTAAATAGAAAATAAAATGCAAAGTAACTAATAGTTAATGCCATTTTAGTTCCTTCCTTATTCCCTGGTCCTTCCCATGTGGAAGCTCAGCCTAATACACACCAGCTTAATTTTCAATACTAATTAGCACCTGTAGTTCCCTCTGAGGGCTTTGTATGGCTATTTCAGTCTACCTCATTTCCTGTCAGACAGGCTGAGTCTGCTAGGAATAAATGCCTTCAAGAGCAGCCCTAAACATTTATTCACAGACTTAAGTGTTTAAATATTCCAGCACTGTGTGTGTGTGTGTGTGTGTGTGTGTGTGTGTGTGTGTGTGTGTGTAGGTATACCAGAAAGCCAGTGGAAACAATTTTTAGTTCACAGAGATGACTAACAAGAAATATATCTCTTTGTTTTCTTTGCTAAATTCTTTTATCACTTACTTACATTTACTTGGATTATCCTTTCAGAGGCTGCTTCTGAAGGATCTCATTATAATACATTAATTTCAGAAAAAAGTCCTGGAAAACAGCTTGTTAGGGTAATACTTTGAAATAGCAATAAGAAAATCATTACTGTTGGAGAATAGAGAACAGATAATATTTTACATACGGTACCATCAAAATTACCAAGATTTTTACAGATAGAAGAATTGGGATGGGACATAAATGGAAAGGGATATCCCATTAGCTCTACTTTTGAGATACGTAGCAATGATATGTAGCTTTAATGATGATTGAAATGTTTGTTCAGTGCAATACAAGCACTGAAGAAATGGAATGGTAGGCAGCAGTTATCCAACTACCAGTTCGAGTCATGGTAAATAAAAGTCAGAATGCATCTTGTGATGATTTTGAAAACATAGTCCTCTACAGTTGGAGACAGACTGAACCAAAACTTAAACCAAGGACTTGATATTGAGACCTGCTAAGTTACAAAAAAGAGTAAAATAAAGATCAGTATTTTGAGATTTATATTTACAGTTGTTTATTGGATGTGTGGATGTTTTATCAGTATTTTCCATGTCCTCTGTTAACCCATCGGCTGATACTGTTTCTTGGGAGATGAAGACATCCCTTTCGTCAAATTAATTATAATATCTTATTGGAGGATGGAGTAGGGGAAATAATTAAATAATTAAAACGGAAGTAGCAATCAACTGTAGATTAAGAGTTACAATAGGAAAAGTTTTAAGGGAACTGAGCACTCTAGTAGAATGAGGAATGATAGAATTCCAGAATAGAAGAGGCCACATGGACACACTATCAAGAAAAGGTAGACATATTTTTCACAGAGAGCAACACAGCTGTAATGGTGAATAAGTAGTGACCGACAAACATCTATGACAGGAGCTGACAGGCCATAGTATTCTGAAAGAAATAAAAAATACTGCTGGGGGAAGTTTGCTTGACTTATATAACCAGAGAAGGTCAATATCTGATGAACAGAAGGTTGATCTCAGCAGCGACACAATGAATCATGACCACTGGACTGACCATTGTGCTGATCTGAGTCATTTCCTCAAAATGTGAGACCATCAATTGCATAGAGGTCAGAATCCCTCGACGAACTCCCTGCAATGCCCATCTCCTGCAACCTGACTCAGTGAATTCTATGGCCTTTCCCCCAAAGAAACTCTTCTATAAGCCTAAAGAGAAAAGGAGAGAAGCAAAAAACAAAAAACAAACAAACAAAAAAACAGGAAAACAAAAATTAAAAAATATCCTTTCAGGAATAACAGATACAGTGTCAGCTGGTGACATCGTGGCTCTCTTGTCAAAGTAAGAATATGTAAATATCAGTTTATAAAAGGACTCAACCCAGTTCTATCCAACAACAAAATCAACAGGATCCCAAAGAACCACCCAGTATTTATTTCCTTAGTGTCTGAGTATGAAAGCCATAAGAATAATTTAGCTGCCAGTAGAGCATCAAATTACTTTGCTCATGTGTGGGCTAGAAGTCATAATGCTTGGAAGATCAAGTGGAAGTTTTTACAATTAAATACCTAACCCCTAAGAGAAATAGCAATCAGAGGTAGTGCTGCACCTCAGGTGAAAGTGTCGTTGTTAGTTTTGCTACTCATGACTTACATGATGTGGAGTTGGCTGTACCAATCTTATTTTAATTTATTTCACAATTATGATTTCTGATAAAAACATATAGACACTAGCATATTGCAGAGGTCTAAAAGCAAATTAGTTAAGTGGTATCACTAATTGCAGTTGCTGGCTGAATTTGGAAACTTTACTAGAGTAAGTCAAAGTTCAACACCACTACTATCAAAGAAATGCAAATTAAGCCCACAATGATTTATCACCTCACACCTGTTAGGATGGCTAGACAATGTTTTGGTGAGGATGTAGAGACACTGGAACCTTTATACACTATTAGTGAGAAAACAAAACAACACAGTAACTATAGAAAATGTGTAGAAGTTTCTCAAACATTCAAAATAGAACAACCATATGAATTAGGAATCCTGCTTCTAGTCATTCCCAAAGGAACTGATGTCAGGATCAACATCATCTTCCTCTGGGCACCAGTGTAAGTGAGTACAAACATTCAATTTTTTCACTGCCTTTATCTATCATTACTTCGGTACATTTCAAATCCCTGAATTATCAAAGAGATCAATGCTTTTCCTCTGCCCTGATGCTATTTCTTACACCCGGCTGCAGTTTTTAGAACTGAATGGCACTTTGTACCAGAAGCTTTGCATACACTCTAGCAACCAGCAGAAACAGGCCCTTAATACTGACCCTATGTGTCACCCAGACCCCAAACCTTATCTTACCTCCTGATTTCTTAAACCATTCCTGATGGGATAAACACCAGATAGGATTTTCCAAGAATCAGATCCTAAGATATAATTAGGAGTGTAAAATCGTTATTGGAGTAAAAAGGGATAAAGTGGAAGGGGGGAGAGGAACACACAGTTGCAGTGAAGATCTGACAAAAGTCAATTGTTGAGCTCTGGAGACAAGATTGCATGTTGGGCCAGCCACTGTCATAATATTTCAGGTAGCTGAATACCACATAGCCAACTTCACAGTTTGAATCCCAGACCCAGAGGCTTAAAAAATGTACCAGGTGTGTATGTGTATATGTGTCTACAGTTTTCTGAAGAGAATGGAAAAATGATTTCAGAGGGACCATCTCCCCTAGCATGAATCACCCCCTTATGGGGTGATTTCTCACATTGTCTTTCTCTGTTTCTGTCTTTCTCCAGTGAGTGCACACATCCTATAGCAAAACAGAAAAACAGAACAAAACGTGCTTGTTAGAAAAGTTTTCTAATGGGGCTTGCTTAGTCACAGATAACTGGTCGTTGGTGGAGAGCAAAGTGACCTCTCAACTCCTAACACCTCACTGAGTCATTGAATGGTAGCAGAAGTCCAAGAGTAACATAGAATTTGCTTAAAAAACTGTTGTAAACGCTGAGAAAACAAAGGCCCAGTTATCACAGGGGGGATTGGAAACCTTTATGGAAGTTTGCTTGAAACAGCACATCCTCATGGTTGGGACAGAGCTTGTTTCCTGGAGTCAAGTACGTATTTACTTGGGATTTGTAGAGTATGTTCTGAAGTATATGTTCCTCAGACTTCTTCCAAATACAGACCATTTCAAAGCCATTAAATGTACATAATATTTACTCTATAAATACATTCATGGATACTAATTTCTGTAAAGTAGAATATTTGTTCCCAAACTCTTGTATTCTTGATGAAATGCAGACAAATATTTTTAATTCTATGCAGCATCTTTCAGAGCTCCTTTGGTGGCTCTCAGATGAATTTAGGAATGTTCAGAGAGCTGCCAACTTCTTTCTGCTTTGTTAAATGCAAATTGACATAAATAGACTATTTCATGGTCCTTTTTATGCCATTGACCAAATAATTGTCTTTTTACTTAATCAACCTCGATTAATTGGGTTTTGGTTAATTTCTAATGTATGAAAAACAAGGAGGTATTGCTAATACATTACTATAGCAGTTTTTATGAGTATGCTTTGCTACAACTCCTGAACTTTAATTTGTTTTGCTTTTAAACATTTGGCAAATGATTCTAAAAGGGTGTTTTCCTCTACATGTAAGCTTTAGAGAGTATTTCATACTGTCAGATGTGGCAGCACAGAGGATAGATATAAGCCGTTTAGGTTTTTCTTTTCTAGGAGAGTGCTTTCATCATGCTGTCAAATAACCAGCACAGACACATTTCCACGTCACTTAGGCCGAATAATTTCTTATATTTTGAGCAATTCCAAGTCTTCGTTATTCTAAAAGACATAGACAAGTTAAAACAAATTAGGAAGAAAGTACCCTTTGCTTTACTATTGAGCATTTATAAAGTCCCTAGTTTTTCCTACTGAAAATGTTTTCCAGTTTAAATTTAAAAACGTGTGCTTTTGTGTCTCTCCTTTCTTTTCTTCTTTTTTTTTTTTTTGGAGAGGCTTTTTTGCTATAGGGCATGTGCACTCGTCAGAGAGACAGAAAGCGAGAAATCACCCCCCAGGGGGGATGGCCATGCTGCAATCCCTTCTCCTCCTTTCTCCTCTTGGGATCTTAGGCACACACACACACACCCCCGGCGTGAGTTTAAGTCACCAGGTATGGGACTCAAACCATGGTCGACTACATGGGAGTCCAACGACATAGCCATTACACTAACTGCTGGTCCCTCTCCTTTCTTTTGTTTTTCTTTGTTTTCTTCAAAAACCTAATATGAATCACCAATGTTATTCCAAATACTAGATATTTACTAGAGAAAAATATAGTTTTTATTTGGAGAACTTGCCTTTCTTTCACTGAATAAAATTGCCTTCACATTGACCCAAGTCTTCACTGACTTGATAGAATATATTCAGAATAAAATACTCTATGGGTAGAAGAAATTACCTGGTGTACTAAGTAGTAAGAAAATTTATTTTCATCTAATATTCATTGAGTACATATCAAAAATTATATAACAGGCAGCAAAAGAAGTAACACATGATGTATCAGCACTACAAAGTTTTTTTAACAAACGTTCATTATTTTCAAAATATAGATACTTAAATACACACTATTTCAACAATATGGGAAAAATAGATAAAATTTTTTAGACTTTGCTTTGCAAATCTGACATTGAAGATCTAGAATGTCGTCAAATAAATTGAGTACAGTAGCACTTGTTATTTTCTATTAAGTAATACTATTTCAAAGGCATTAAGAAATTAACACAATAATATGGTGCATGCACTTATCTTTGAGTTTACAAATTCACATTTAAAATATTTGGAGATGTGGGGGCAATAGACCTTAGCACATATAGAAAACAGAAGTCTCCAATTATTATTTATAGTCGAGGTAGAAATTAAAAGAGGAGAATATTATGTCTGGTATTTATTCTCAGAACAATAAGAAAGGAAACCAAGCAGAGAGACTGATGTGGTGTGTGGGGTATGTGTGTAATCTTTGGAGGTAGGGGTTGCAGAATGAAGGCAGGCCGCTAGATAAAGAAGGATAATTAATTGCTCAAGTGGAGAAAAATAATGGAAAGCTATGGTCAATAGTCCAGGTCACCTATATGGGCATAACTATGATGGTGAGCTTTAAGTATAACTTGACTAGATTAAAGAATATCTAAGGAAAAAACATTGTTCTGGCTGTGTGTCTGTGGGGATTGTCCCATAAGGGATTAACATGGGAGGCTGAGTACTCACTACGTGGAAGATCCGTGCTCTACGTGTGCATGCACTATCTAATTAGCAAGCAATGCAGAGAGAATAAACACTGAAGATGGATGAGTCTGTTCTGAGACAGAGCAAGCTAGCCTCCCTCTGCTACCTCCACATCAGAACTCATGGCTCATCTGTCTTCAGACTCCAGAATTCAAACTAGCGCCTCCCACACGCACCTGGTTCTCAGGCTTTCAGCCTCAGGCTGTGAGTTACATCAGCAGCCTTCCTGCCTATGAGGCCTTTGGACTTGGATTGATCCACACTACCAGAATCCCAGGATCCTCAGTTTGCAGGCAGCGTGCTGTGGCAACCAACTGCCATAATCACATGAAATAATTCTCCCAATGAAGCCCTTCTTACATAGCTATACAAACTCAATATTTTCATCGCTCTAGAAAACTCCAAATAATACAATAATCACCATATTCATAGTGCAAAAAATGATTAATAAAAAAGGTAAATTGTGGACAAAATTTGGAGGTAAATGACTACAAGAGTGACTAATACATTTTGTCTTTTATCGCCAAGGAGACTATTTTTGGTTTGAGAACAAGGAGGTCATTAACCTTTTTACTTACATAATCTTTCACTCATGTGGAACCTCTCACAAATTTGCTTTCTAAATTGGTTAATATAGACAACTATAGCTACAAAAGTTAAAATTATTAAATGTTCTTCCACTCCTGTCTAGCCTTAACATAAACATCTAATAATTCACAAAAGTTAGATTATTTTACATGTAATATCTTTGCCACCTTTAATCAAATAATAGTGTAATTTCATCATTATTGTCTACTTTGTGTTTTTTCTTTCTGTCTCCAGATATCATCTTCCTTATTCCCTCTGATTAGTTCTCTAAAACACGGTACAAAATCTGATGATGAGTAAATGAGTGCCATCATTCCTGTTTTTAAAAGGTATGTATATATAATTTATTTATTCCATGAGAGACGGAGACAGAAAAATAAAGAGAAAGCACCCCAACAGGGCCTTATACTCTGATTCACTCTCCGTCAGCCCAGATCATGGCAGGCATGCCCATGCTCTCAGCATGAGCAGGGAGGCCCCAGAACACAATCCTGTGTGGGTCCAGTGGGGTGTTGCATTACTGCTGCGTCATTGGCTGGTCTCAGTCTAACTTTTGACATACCAGGAAAGTTTGCCACAGTAATACAGTAAGCCTTTCTAGTTTCTCCTCTTCTCACTTTCTATTAGCCACCATTTCTTCCTGCGTTTTTCGTTCTTCCCTTGAAGACTCTCATCAAATACCACTTTTTCTTTCTTCCTTTCTCTTTCTTCTTTTTTTTATTTTTATTTTTGAGACGTTTTTGCCTTAGGGCATATATGCTTGCTAGAGAGAGACAAGCACAGTGAGAAGGAAAGTGAGAAAAGTGAGAAATCACCCCCCCACACACACACCCACACACCTGGGGGAATGGCCACACTGCAATCTCCTCTCCTCCATTCTCCTCCCGGGATCTTGGACATGCACTCATGCTCTACATGATTTTGAAGTCGCCAAGTCTGGGACTCGAATCATGGTCAGCCTGTGAAATTCCAGCAATGTACCCCACTATGCCATCAGCTGGTCCCTAAATACCATCTTTGAAGTAAACTCTTTTTGATCTTCTAATACATAATTTGCTGATTGATTTACAAAATGATTCATTTAATTCTCCAACTTACTTCCTTGGATAGCTTTCAAAAGCATGTACAATATTTGAAAATGTTACTCTCTGTTCAGAAACCATTAAGAACTCCTTATAGCTAAAAGAATGCATTCCTATTTCTCCTTCCTGACATAGAGCGCTTTGCACAGTTTGGATCTTACATAAAGATCCAGCCTCAATTTTCACACTTCCTCAGTCCTTAGTTAACATTGCTTCCACCTTAGTCACTTACAGTTTTCTAGAACATATTGCTTTGCTTCATGTCTCCTTGACATTGCCCACACTATTTCCAGGGCCGCCTTCCTTCTTTACACTGAGAAAACTGCTTTGTATTTCTGCTAGATTTAATCACTGTGTGAAAACTGTCTTGATTCCTTTAGAACAGTATGCTATTTTCCCTGAGTGCTGCCCAAGAGTTTTGAATGTACTTTTCCTAAACCTATTTTAGATTGTATTGCTGAACTGAAATTTCAAAGTTACATGTCACTTTCCTGTTTTTCCTTTCCAGAGAGTAGAATTTACAGAACTCTCTCTCATTCTCCACCATTATAGTTTAAACTTTTTCTCCAAATGTCTATTTTTCTAAATTGCAGAACTTAAGAGCCTGTCAATAGTTAATAATAAATGTGACTTAATTTCCATTGAAGACCTTTAATTGATAGGTGCCTCAAGTCTTAGCTATTACCAATGCCACAAGGGATTTTTCTTCCCCTGACCCATATGCTCACTAGTAACTGATGCAGAATTGACTTGCTATCATCTTAGCACACAGCATTATTCTTTACCATCTTTGTTCCCAGCCTGCCCTCCATCAAATAAACACCTGTTACCTTTCTTGTAGTTGACTTGCTTTAGTCCTTGGCACCATAAAACAAGGAACACTCTTTGTTTGTTTAATTTGTCAGAGGGCTAACACATTCACCCAGAGAGAAACACAGGGAGAGGGAGAGAGAGAAATCACCTTCTGTGAGGAATGGTCACACTGCAATCCCTTCTCTTCTGTCTCTCCTCTTTTTGGGATTTTGGGCTCATAGGTACATGCACTTGGTGTGTTTTACATGCTGCTCAGTCTGGGACTCTAATGGCACTGTTCATTTGGGATCCAGCTAACATAACATCAAGCCATGGCTTGACCTCAAGCCTTCTTTGTAACACTAGTGACATTTGACATCGATAGCTGGTCTTACCGATATGGGGAATTAAAATATCAGAGAAACCTGAGCAATGCCTGATGGGAAAAATTTTTTTGATCTTTTGGTAATATTTTTCTTAATATTGACCAGAAAGGTATCATCCACTTAAATGTATTGATAAATATCTAGTTTTATAAGTATTCCAAGTATCCCAGACATTGTGTTAGGCCTTAGGGATTAAAAGAAGTTCAAGAAATTGACTAAGCCATTAATGAATTATCATATTAAGGAAGGAAAATAGTTAGATTAAAAAATAGTAATTTCAATGCACTATGATAAATATTTATCTAAAAGGCTAGAGGAAGCAGTGATAGCAGAAAGAAAGACTGAGATAAACTATAATGGGATAATACTGGAAATGTTCAAGGGTGTCTTCATGGGGGAACGGATACTTCAATTGAGTTTTGTGAAATCTATGACCTTCAATAATGCCAGTATATTTGGACAGTAAAATGGAAGCAACTAGGAGCATGAGGAAGATATATATAACAATTGCTGGGATGGAGGAAGTAAAAGGTTAGTGGTGGAAGATGAATCTGGGCAGAGAGTGGCAAAACTGCCCAAGGGCTGCTATGCATGATGAAGAGTTTGGACTTTGTAAGTGGAAGAGAATATAAAAATGCCTACAATGTGTCAGACAACATGCTTACCACTTAATAAATTTTGTTTAATTTAATCTTCACAGAAATTGTGCAAGGTGAATATCTTCACTTGGAATGTTTATTTTTTATGTTTAAAAAGCTGTTAGAAGAACAAGGCTTTGGAGCTACTAAATCATTAAAACACTAATTTAATTCATTTCTTCCTGACCATTTTTAAAGTTTTCTTATTTCCAAATTAAGGATTTAAAGCCAGCACCATGGTACAGGTATAATATAAACATATTTTTTTATAGAACTATTTCTGGTGATATGAAAGGAGAAAAATACTTGAGATAATTCAAGTAAGGGATAGTGAGGATGTGAATCCAGGCTGGACTGCCTATAGAACAAAGAGAAGAATATAGATATTTTAAGATACACAACCTGTAAGACTTGCTATGATGGAACTACTTACAAAGTTCAATGGAAACATGTGAAAAAGAAAAATAAATCTAAACCACGAAGCCTGCTGAGAAAGATCAAGAAGATGTTCAGCATCCTTTGGAGTTGAGACAGGTATTAAGTATTTTTCAAGTAGGTAAGTAAGGAGGTACTCTACCTAGGAAATTTTCCATTTCTGCTCAACAATTGCACTGTTTATTATATTAATTTTGCTATATTAAGACTGTGGGCCCAGCCTCAGTAACGCAAGCACTGATGTGTGTGTGTGTGTGTACATATTGGTGATCTAAATTAGTCTCCTGGACAAACCCAAATAGCTTATCTGTAATCCTGGCCAACTGGGAGGCTGGGGCCAAAGGATCAATGTACAGAGAAACTCTGTCAAAACTATCTATTGCTCATGAGGAAAAAGTTTTAAAAAGAGTCTAAGTAAAAAATACCACGTGATAAGAATAGTGACATGTTAATGGAGCTTACTGTCTTTGTGTTAAGTTGTTCTTTGCGTTGAAGTATATGTTTTTGGTTTGCTTTGCCGAATTTATAACATTTTCTCGGGGGGGGTAGCTATGTGGCCTTATTAATATCTGGGTTAAGAGCATTTTTGTGGACATTTCACTTTTGAGAGACTAATTTAGAACATTGTTGCTCTTAAAGTCCCAGTAAAATATATATGAAGAACTATTTTACACAGTAAAATGTAACTGAAAAATATCCTACCTGTTGCCTAAGAGAAAACCATTCTTAATTTTGTCTTATATCTCTCAGTTGAAAGTATTTATAAATGTAAAGTTTAGTTTGAGGTTCTCCAAAAGAAAATAAAGTTCAGTTCAATTTTTCTAATATTTTATTCCTATGGATATGGCCATTGCTTATGTGGAAACACTTCAAAGAGAATTGTGAAGACCTGAGAAAGAAGAAAAACATAAGGCTCATGTGAGAGGATTAGGAGAATATTTTTGTGTGAGGAACAACAAAAATCCATAAAATAAAGAATAAGATGTCATTAAATATAAATTTTCACTCTGATTTGAATTATAGGAAGAAATTTGTTATTAAAGAGGAGAAAGTTAAGAATAAAATTTAATATGTGATTATGAAACAGAATGTAAAACATTTTTCAAAAAGAAGTGTTTTGCAATAGGGGATGTGTTCTTACCAGAGAGACGGGTTGTGGAGTGCTTTCTCACTGGGGTGGTGCCGGGAGGTGGTAGGAATGGCCACACCACAATCTTTTCTTTTCCATTTTACTGTCAGGATATTTTGGACACACATACACACACACACACACACACACACACACACACCCCTGGCTTGTTTTGTAAGCTGCTGGGTTTGAGACTTGAACCACGCAGCCAGCCACATGAAATCAGATCCTTAACCACCATGCCACCAGCTGGTAATAAAACATTCTTAAAAGGAAAATGACTACTTGGAAGAAATAAATCAATTTGTGAATGAAACACAGCTGGTTCATGTTTTAACTGAAATAAATATGAGAATTTTATTCATACTTTATACAACTTGAATGCGGTTAGGTGAGAATATCAAAGTAGATAACCAGTATCAAGAGAATAAAGACAGAGTTGTTTTTGCTCACAAGAGCATTCCCAGTGTTAAAGTAGTGCTGGATAGAATAGTCATATATGGTAAACCACTCCTGGGTTCTGCAAAATCAAAACTTGAGGAAAGGGCTCACCTAGAGAGTTTATTTGGAAATTAATGACAGCTAGCTGGCATAAATAATTAGGAAGAGTGAAACAAGAAAAGAAAAAAGGGATAATCAGGAAATGCTTTAAAGGGTACAATGAAGTTGACTACCATGGTAGATAATGAATGTCTAATACTAGTTGTAATTCCTAGGTAACCTTGTACATTTCCAAATAATCTGCTTGAGCAATGGAAGGGAGAAACAGATCTCTCTTTTTTACTTATTTTATTTTATTTTATTTTATTTTATTTTATTTGCTATAGGATGTGTGCACTCACCGGAAAGTGAGAGAAAGAGTAGGAGACAGACAGAGAGCATGCCCAGGAAGGATGGTCATGCCACAGTCCTCTCTCCTCCATTCTCCTCTTAGGATTTTGGGCACACATGCACATGTGCCTGTCATTTCTTTCAAGCAACCAGGTCCAGGACTCAAACCACACACATTGCCCTGTGGGAATCTGACCATCTTAACCACCATGCCACCAGCTGGTCTGAAACATACTTCTATTGGTTAAGTATTGCCATAGGGTAGCAGGAGTGGGAAAACCTCATTCCCCTTAGTTTCATGTTAATCCTGTGTCACATGCCGAGTGGGCCACACAGGTGTTCGCCTATCTGGAATTATAAAAGTTCCGAGGTTGAAAGCAAGAGATACATGCTGCATATTTGAAGGGAGACAATGTAAGCTCCAAATAGGACAAAGTCTGCCCAGAGCTATTTTCTAAAACCAAGGCTGGAGTCAGATGATGATCAGATAGGCTAAGGAGCTGTAACGCAATACAGAAGTGTTCAATACAGCCTACTCCTTTGCAGTGCTCAGTCTGCTAGTGTTCTACATCTACCATCACCATCTACGATAGTTCAATTAAATTGATCACCTATCCTCAATATAGAGATATTGGTAAACTTATAGAAAACTTAATGTGGGAGAATTAGGAAACAATCATATGTATGTTGTTGTATATAGTCAGCATTACCTGAATTATTGTTTTAGCTGCATTTTAAAAATTCTTGTCATAGGTGTATTTTAAATTTATCATAACTGTTTTGTTGTTCCAAATATTTGACAGATATTTGGTCTTTACCTACGTGTAAGGGTATTTTTTAAAGGTTTTTATCATAGGGCATGTGCATTTACCAGAAAGAGACAGAGAGAGGGAAAGTGAGAAATCACCTCCTAGTAAGGGTGACCA
This sequence comes from Tupaia belangeri chinensis, assembly GCF_000334495.1. NCBI lineage: Eukaryota > Metazoa > Chordata > Mammalia > Scandentia > Tupaiidae > Tupaia > Tupaia belangeri. The sequence continues at coordinate 3,904,269 of NW_006159439.1, read as the reverse complement.
CGATGCAATCCTTCTCCTCCATTCTCCTGATATTTGGGGCATGCATGCATGTGTGCCTGGTGTTAATTTTAAGCTGCTCATTCTGGAGCCTAAACTTTGGTTGGCCCCAAGGGAGTTCAGTGCTTTAACCGCTTCACCACCTGCTGGCTCCAGTACAGGGAATTTTTTTTTTTTTTTAAATAAAGGTATTTTAAAATTATTTATTTATTTATTTACAAAGATTTTTGCTAGAGGGCATATGTGTTCAATGGAAAGAGAGAGAGAGAAAGAGAGAGAGAGAGAAAGTAAGAAATCATCTTCTAGGGAGATGGCTATGTTGTAATTCCTTCTCCTCCATTTCTCCTCTTGGGATCTTGGGCACACATTCATGCACGCCTAATGTGAGTTTTAAGTCACTGGGTCCAGGACTCGAACCACGGTCGACTACATGGGAGTCCAGCAACATGACAGTTACGTCCTCTGCTAATCCAATAAGTGTATTTTGATTGTTATTATTATTTTTTAAGAAATATTTTATTTAACTTTATTTATTGTTATCATCATTATTGTTTTCCAGTTTGATCAGAGAAAGACAGAGAGTGAGAGAGAGAGGAAGTGAGAAAGCAAGCCACCAGGCCTGACACTTGAACCGTCGTTGGCCATGTGGGAGTCAAGCGCCTTTAACCACCATGCCACTTGCCAGCCCCTGATCGTTATTATTTTTAGAAGAATTCATATGTTTAGTTTACTGTGTATTTGTGTGTGTGTTATGAAAAGTACAATATCTGGGATTTTATCTGTCTTGAGACTGTAGTTTATAGCAGGGAATCTAGTTTCAAAACACCTTACCCAAAGGCAAACACAGAAGATTGTGAGAAAGAGAGAGCATGTAGAGAGAAACCATCAACTGAATGTCGTAACTAGATCGGTGGGTCAGTTTTGTGAACATTTGGATTAGGGTCATGTTTTCAATGGTGAATCTCAGAACTGCAAAGTGTTATAGTTTAAGTTCTGAAAACAATCATGGTGTTCTCTGTTGGGGGTTACACATACCCATAGTACCAAAGCCAGATTAAAAACTCAGGTATTGATAAATGCCCATATGCTTGCAGTAGGATAGAATTTTCCTGATTTTTTTTGTTCTGTTAGCATACCATGTGGCTAACACACTTACCTAATATTTAAATCTAGCTCTAACAAAGATGCTAAATGTTTTACTACTTTTACATTGATATATCTCACATTTATGGAGCACTTATTACACATTTTATGCAGTATCTTTAAAATTCTCTGAACAAATGCATGTGTTAGATGATATTTTCCCAGTTATATACATCTCAAAAAAAATCTCAGCTCTACGAAGGAACCTGTCCAAATTCCAACAGCTAGAAACTGTTGGAGGGGAATTTCACACAGGAAATCTACTTAGAGCTTGTGCTCACTTTATGTTGCAGAGATACTTATTTATGGCAAAGTCAATAACAAAAAAGAATGTTATTTTTTACTGAGATGTGATACTGCAATATGATAAAACACTTTTTTTCTGTAGATGAAGATACAGATTTTTATTCTATTCCATTTCCAACACATTAGTTATATAATAGAGATAGCCACGATATTATGTGCCAGGCATATTAGACGTAACTCTCTCAGTCTTGCTCAGTCTTTCCCACATTTTAAAGATATGGAACAAAAACTCAAAAAATAAATTGCCCAGAGTCACACTATTAAGTAGAAAAGATTCTTCTATGCTTTATCTTGTCTCTCTCCCAGTATGAGCAGAAACTTTGCCTGTTTCAGGTGTCGCTACCCCATTGCACTGCCATTTACGGGCACATTATAAGGAAGGAAATGACACCATACAGGACAGGATGCTAAGAAATCATCCAGTGGGCCATCAAGCGGCATGGTGGTCAAGATGCTCAACTCCCACGTGGCTGATTGTGTTTTGAGTTGCAGACCTAGTGACTTCGAAATTACACCAGGCACACACATGTGCCCTAAAACCCCAGGAGAATGGAGGAAATGGATTGTGGCACGGTCATTCCCCGGGAAGTGATTTTTCACTTTCCTTCTTACTGTCTCTCTCTGGCAAGCACGCGCCATTATAGCAAAAACCTTAACAAAAACAACAAAAAAGTGAAGAAATCTACTAGTGAGACAATGAGCCTGAAGAGGAGCTACTCAATTTTTAAACAAAGCCATGTTAGGTAAACAATTCTACCATACAACACACATATAACATTTTGAGTGCTTCCATTATTTATAAGGTTATTTATCCCTATACCCTTTTCATTTGTATAGGGCAGAATAAGTTAACACAGGACTCAATAAACTTATTCTGGAAAGGTCAGAGAATAAACCCTTTTGGTTTTGGGACCACACAATCTCTTTCGGAGAATTACCAGATTCTAGTATTGTAGCAGAAAAAAAAAAAAAATCAAACATTTTTTCCAATGAGTGGACATTGAAATTGAAAGTATATATAATTTTATGTGTAATAAAATATTATCATTCTTTTTATTTTTTTAAAATATGAAGATAGTATAAAAACTCTTCTTAATTGTGGACTGTACAATAGCAGGTGGTTGGTTGACCTTTGAATGCTATTAATTACTGAAAGACTGGTTTGGCATTTAAAATGAGCAAATAGGTGATGTAAATAAATTTATACAAATTTTAGGTATCCTATCAATTTCAAGATGATGATTTTTGTAAATATAAGCAGTGGCATCATATTTCAATATCTCTATTGATCCTATTTATTTGTAAGCATGGTGCTTAAATTTAATCAGAGAATGTTTTTTTAATGAGGTGATTTTGAATCTTCCATTAATTATTGGAAGTTCTGTTTATATTTTCTCTTACAGTACATAAAATTATAGACTGGCTATGTGTGCAATGAGTGTAAAGACGTATCATTTTAGAAATAAAAAAAATTAAAAATAGCAATTTAATGTTTTATTACATTAGGAAGACAAACATTTGTGTCTATGATGAGCATGATAGAAATATTTATATTTTAATATTCATGTATTTGATACTTTTTGAGGAATATGGAACATGCTTTCAATGAGGTAACTCTAAAAATAAATTTTGTTTTTATGGCAAAATGACATCATCATAATATACCAGAAATGATAATGAAAATTTCACACATTTATTATATTCAAAAATTTTGTACAAAGTGAAACCAATCAAATAAACATACATATTTACTTAAAGAATAAGTAAACTTAATCTAATGTAAAGAAATGACCAGGAGGTCAAAATTAGAATAGACTACCAATGAGTGCATGATCATCAAGTGCAAGGTATTCTAATTAAACCCAATAAAGAAAATATGAAATATACAATAGTAATTTTACCCTTGAAATATATGTATGTTTCAATCTTTGTTAAAAGACAGTTTCTATAGGTACTTCACATTTTTTAAAATAATTTTTCTGGGGACTAGCAGATTGCATAATGGTTATGTCATTAGACTCCCACATGGCTGACTGCAGTTTGAGTGCAAGGACCGGTAGTTTCAAATTCATGCCAGCAGCATGTGCATGCAAGCCCAAAATCCCAAGAGGAGAATGGGAAGAAGGGATTGTAGTGTCGCCATACCCCTTAGGGAGTGATTTCTAGCTTTAGGTCTCTCTGTCTCTCTGGCGAGGTCACACATCCTATAGCAAACATCTCTCTTAAAAAATTATCATCAAAAGATACTTTTTAAACACGTATTTATTTATTTTTAAAGAATTATTTTAACTACATTCATGACTGTTATTAATTTTTATTTTGACCAGAGAAAGGCAGAGAGAGAGAGAAAGAGAAAGAGAGAGAAAGTGAGAAAGCGAGCTGCCAGGTTAAGACTCAAACCACAGTCAGCCATGTGGGAATTTGGGGTCTTTAACCACCACACCACCAGTTGGCCCCTCAAATGATACTTATGATGACTGTAATAACAAATACACAGTAATAGGTTTTTATTTGTAGACTCAGTGAGTAGATAGGATTGACATTAAAAGATTGCCTTCAAGGTCTAGCAAGAGAAGTGGAGGTTAAAGCAGTTAGATCTCACATAGTTGACACTATAGTTCAAGATCTTGACCCAGTGACTTGAAAATCACTCTAGGAGTGTGTACTTGCATGTCCAAAAATCACAAGAGGAGAATGGATGTGATAAGATTGTGGTATATATAGCCATCATCCCTGGGGGGGGGGGATATTTTTCACTTCCCCTCTGTCTTTGTCTCTCTCCAGCAAGTGCATGTGTCTTATAGTAAAACAAAAAATATAAAAAGATCACCTTCATTTTATTTTTCTGTACACAGAAAAAAACTAGAATATTGAAAACTGCAAAGATGTTTATAAGAAAACAGTCACAATGTTGCAGCTGTGATGCAACACTCTAAGCCACATGTGTAAGTCCTGGGTTTGTGTCCCTGGGTCTCCCTGTATGAGCTCATGTGTCTGTGATCCTGTCTGGCTGAGGCTAGGGCTGGATTATGGCATGAACATTCTGTTCCTAACATTCAAGATTTCCTAACATTTTAGAAAACCAAGTTTCATGAAAAAGTGAGATACAGACAACAATTAAGGCCAAATTGTCTACATTTGTATTGGTTTAAAAGAGAGAGAGACAGAGAGAAAGAATAACAGAATTTCAGCATAACAAACAGCAGAATAACATCTGCGCAATAATAAAAATCTACCAGTGAGACATGTACACAAAAGATGCCAAAATTGTGCAACATAATCTACTATTGAAAGGAGCTTAAAAATCTAATAAAAAAGCAGATCGGAGAAGTCAAATGAGATTATAAAACATTGAAAAATATTAATAATAAAAGGGAAATTGCTAATTCAGAGTTTAACACTAAAGTACAATAAACATAAGAATGCTTCTGTGCAACAGGTAATTTCACATCAGAAAGAGAACGAGAAAGACAAAAATACTTTTAATATTTAAAAATAAATTAAACAAAACAATTAAGGGATTTAAGTGAAATAAATATTGGAGATTAATAAAGACTACCCAGTGTCTTGAAAATTACACCAGGCACATGCGCGTGTGTGCCCAAAATCCCAGAAGGAAAATTATTTCTCGCTTTTCCTCTTACTGTCTCTCTCAGTCTCTCTCTGGCAAGTGCATGCACCCTCTTGCAAAGACTTTAAAAAAACTAAAAAAGAAATATTGAACATATCAATTTTTAAAACTCTATAGAGGAAAGCTAATGTAAATGAATGGAAGAAAGAACTATAATTCAAGTAAACTCTTCTGATTGAAAAGATTATTAACTGAAATAGTTTATGATATTCCTGAAAAGAATGGCCAAGAAAATATACTTCTATAAAATTATTAAGATTTAATAAAAAATGAATCATCTTTCGGATCTAAACCAGGAGTTGTCAATTTTTTCCCAAGCAGAGTCAGATAGGAAGTATTTTTAGAAATACATATAAGCCATTACACCATCTTATAATGCTAAGTGACTAGAATTTTTAACTACTTTTTGTTTCTGTTTTCTTTTTTTAGTTGTCTGTTTAGTTTTTGCTATAGGGAGTGTGCACTTGCCAAAGAGATAATTTAGCATTTAAGCTTTGAGTATATGTAAATTTGTAACAGAAAAAAATGCTTCTTTTTAGAAATGTTTTTAACAAGTGAAAGTGCTCTTAACACTTTTGTTTGTTGTTTCAATAACACTGAAGATTTTATTTTTTGAGACTTTTGCTATAGGGCATGTGCACTCATTAGAGAGACAGGGAGAGACAGGGAGACAGAAAGCATGAACTCATTCTCCAGGGTGGATGGCTACACTGCAATCCTTTCTCATCAATTCTCCTCCTGGGATCTTGATCATGCACAAACATGTGCCTGGCATGAGTGTGAAGTCACCGGCTCCAGGACTTGAACCATGGTCAGCCATGTGGGAATCTGGCAATGTAACCATTATGCCATCTTCTGGTCCCACTAAAGGGTTTCATGTATGTAGGTATTATAACACAGAGGATTCTAATCTTCACAAACATCATGATCTATTATGTATCTGTACTATTTGCAGTCATGTAAATAATTACTTTTAATTAATGTGTTATTACTACTAAAGCATTTCTTAAGGATTTTTAAATCTATAGGGCATTCGACTCTTTTCATTCCTGAGGAAGTCATAAATTTGAGCGACAAATTTACAAGAGGTAATTTTTCAAGTGCTATAAATTCTGTTACTAACCCAAATAATATATTTGTTTATTTTAGTGGTATTAATTTAATTGCTTTATGAGAAAGACACAGGAACTCATAATGGGATCTTCACACCACCATTCTCCCCCTATGCCTTGGAGCAGCCAGATTTATGGGCACACTCATGGGTATGCTTACCATGTTACAGTACCTGGGACACAAGCCTAAAGTCTTCCTACTTGGTCTCCAGCATGGCCTATTAGTGTCCCTACTGCCTGTCATTAGAATAAAGTTCTGAAAAAGGTAAAATATAAATACACACACACACACACACACATATATATCTGTGTGTATATATATATATATACACACAGATATATATGCCTGAAATGGACTAAATTTCACCTATATACCACAGTTTGTCAATTCTTGATCTAAATGAAAAGAACAAGTGATATATGAATAAAAGGAAACTAGCTTATTAAAAGTGTTCTTTAGGGGCTGGCAAGTGGTGTGGTGGTTGAGGCATTAAACTTCCATACGGCTGGCCATGATTTTAGTCTCGGACCTGGTAAATTGCTTTTTCTCCCTCTCTCTCTTCTGTTTCTCTGTCCCTCTCTGGTTAATTAAAAATAATAATAATAATAATAAAAGAATTAAATAAATAGTTCTAAATAAAATAAAATAGTTCTTTGGGCCCAAAGTACTGCAGGCAGTAGGGTGCTGCTGTGTAATACTTGAGCCACACAGGCATCCTGGATTCAGATCCTCGGTCAACATAGAGAGTACGTGTTGTATGCTCTGGTAATGTGGCTTTCTTGTTTTATAATAGAAATCGCACCATAAATACATAAAATAAAAATATATGCATTTATCAAAGATTGATATAAATATGTTATATATTTATTACTGAAACACAAATGAATAAATGAAACACAAAGTCTTATTAGAATGCCTTTATAGGGGCTGGCAGGTGGCATGGTGGTTAAAGGTGCTGAACTCCCACATGGCCAACCCCGGGTCAAGTCCTGGACTTGCTTTCTCACTTTCCTTCTCTCTGTCTCTCACTCTGTCCCTCTCTGGTCAAATTCAAATAAATAAATAAACAAATAAAATTAAATTAAATAATTATTTAAACATAAAAGAAGTATCTTTATAAATTCATGAAAAATTTTTTTAAGTTTATTTTATGAGCAAGAAAGAGACTAATATCCACAGGGTGCACATTGCAATCCTCCCTCTGAGCCTTTCAGCTAGCCAAGACCCCCGGTGGGTGCACATGCCTGGAGTGGTTAGGTTGACACAGGAAAGACACCCAGACATTTTATGTGGCTTTCAGCACTGTAGAGTGTTGAACTATAGTTGGGCCACTGCAACAAGGACCACATGAGGTCTTTCATAGACATATGTGTAATACATGTGCACACACACACACACGCACACACACAGCGGGAGGGAGAGTAGAGGACAGTGGGTCTGTGCCTTCGTGAGTAGTGACAGTCATGAAGAGCTTATTTGGTGATAAGCAGGGACTGAGTAAGTGAGTATAAGCCACATAATTAACGTGATGTTTCATGGGTTCAAATACGAGATGAGTGAAAATCCACAATGATCAGTGATATGGAAAATAAAGGTATTTTACTTTGCCCATTCCTAATCACAATACTGAATGTTACTGATGGATAAACTACTGTGTTTCTGTAGGGCTAAATAAAGTAGACAAGAGATTACCATGCTGGATGAAGTTTAATTTTTTTCAATTCAAATTGCCTTTTCGCTATTTTATATGACTACTATCCTGCTCAATATTCTTTTAGAACAAATATCTGTGATATTTGTCAAATAAAACAAACAAAACCCAAAAGGTGCCAAGAATTCAGTGCAGCAGGAGATAATGAAAATTACAGACTTTTTTTTTTTTTTTGGAGAGGTTTTTTTTCGCTATAGGGTACGTGTGCTCACCAGACAGAGAGATACATAGAGACAGAGAGTGAGAAATCACCCCCCAGGGGGGATGGTCACGCCGCAATCCCTTCTCCTCCATTCCCCTCTCGGGATCTTGGGCACGCACGCACATGGGCCTGGTGTGTTTTAAGCCACCAGGTCCAGGAGGTGAACTGCGGTCGACTACGTGGGAGTCCAGCGACGTAGCCATTACGCTAACTGCTAGTCCCCCAGACTATTATACACCTGAGAAGAAACAAGTCTTACAGAGTAGAAAGTTTAAGATATTAGAGTACTCAATAGTCCACACGGTCAGCAGAGGTTGGCCATTGACCCCATGTGGAGAAAGGAGCACAAAATACTCAGAAGGTATAACTATAAAATGCTGATAAAGCCAGCAAGTCTTACAGTCATAGAAAATGCCGTGTTTTTCATCCAAAGGCTGTGAAACAATATTCTGGGTTATCTACGTAAGCATTGTGTGAAGATCAATGGCCTGCAACCTGGATGTTTAGAAATCTCGGAGGCTACAATAATCTAAGTTTATATACATTCTAAGTATAATTATTTTTTTTAATTTTCAGCTATTTGAGCACAATGAAGGAAACAACTGTAATTAATACAATAAAAACAGAAACATACACACATACATAATAAAAATATTGACATATAAGGTGTTGTTTTTTCATTGTGTCATAAGCGCTGGCATCTAGTTAATTGTGACAATATTATAAAAAATTAAGATTCTAATGAAATTGGCAAAAACTAAAAGCTTCCTGGAGATTAAAGATATCCACTTCAAATGCTACAAGGCATTTCTGTCCAAAACTATTAATCAAAAGCAAGTATTTAATGAAGAATTCCTGAATTATGGAAAATCTGACACTATGAAATCCTCTTTCCTTTTGAAGAATTGGATGAAGATTCGTAAAAAAAAAAAAATAGAATCTCTTGAGACCAGTAGCTGGTGTAATGGTTATGTTATTTTGACTCCCATGTAGTCAAACATGGTTTGAGTCTCGGAACCGGCAACTTAAAACTCACACTGGGCACATGTGCATTCATTCCCAAAACTCTGAGAGGAGAATGAAGGAGAAGGGATAGCAGCCTGCCCATACCCTCAGGGGGTTATTTCTCACTTTCTGTCTCTCTGTCTCTCCAGTGAGTTCATGTGCTCTATGAAAAAAATTTCTTTCAAAAAAAACTATATAGTAGCTCTTTTACTCCTACTACTGAAGAAATCTTCAGATTTTTGGAGACGTTTTATATTTCGTTTTTTGCTATAAGGTACATGCACTTGCCAGAAAGACGGAGACAGAGAGACAGAAAGTGAGAAATCACCCCCCAGGGGCAAGGCTATGCCACAATCCCTTCTCCTCTATTATCCTCTAAGGATCTTGGGCACACACGCATACGTGCCTGGCGTGAGTTTAAACTACTGGGTCTGGGAGTTGAACTGTGGTCGACTCCATGGGAGTCCAGCGACATAGCCATTATGTCATCTGCTGGTCCCTCACAATATTTTTGATAAAAAGAATGTAACTTTTGAAGACACTAGGAATGTATAGGAGCCACAGATGAAGAAAAGCACATCATTTCATGAATGTAGACAAAAAAGGCTCCAAAACACAGCAAATAAAATCATGAGAATAAAATGTGAGAGAAAACAGCGCCAAGGGCATATTTTTCTATGAAGACTTGTTTCTAACTTTCTGCCACAAATAGCACCAGTCTACCAAATTGTTGCTATGTAAAGTTCACTTTTATTTTTTTATGCCTAATATTTTAAAGTCACAAACAAAATTGAGAAGAATACTGTAGTTATATTTTTTGTAAAAAGACATTTCTCTCTACTTTTATTAGATTAATAAAGAGTATTCAAGATGCCTCTACTAGTCCAGCATTTGTGAAATTTCAAATAAATATCTTCAACTGGAGATATTTTACTTTTAAAGTCACTTTTATTCTTACTGCTATGATCCGGAAGTAAATAATAGTAACACAAATGTATTTCTTTCTGATCCATTTAAGGAGCATCATCTTTATCTCTACTGGGTAGCCCTTTTCTACCTCAGTGATAAACAAGAACCCTGACACGGCATAGGAACATTGAACATTGTGGAATTGTGTTATCCCCCTTTCAGGATCACGATAGCATTCTTCTCTCCTAAATATACTTGGAATAGATGACGTGGTCTGGATAGAATGAACCCTGGTCCAACTGGGACTTGCAGGTTATCTAGAAGAAAAAAAATCCATCTGTTTTCTGAAGTCCTTTCCCACTTCATGATGAACACTCGTCCAAATTTATATTCTGTGTCTTCTCAAGGTTTTAACCCATCATTTTTGAAAACAATTAGCAAGCTCACACTTAAACTCTTAGGAAACACTTCATGAGCTAACTTCTGTTTGGATATGAGCTTCTACATAGTCTGTGGTAGCAACAAAAATAACTGAGCAAGATGCCTTTCTTCCAGCCCTTACTTCTCCCCATATAAGAAAGTGTTCTAGTGCCCTATTCAGATTATCCCCAGTGTATTTTAAAGTGATCCATTCCTAAGCATGTAAATTAAGTTAAAAAAAAGTTTCAGAAAAAAAAAATCTATTCGATGACTATAGTAAGATATTTAGCCCCAGCTAGGTGCTACTTTATAGGATGCCTAAAGTTAGACTTGTGTTCATGGAAATGTATATATCAGCTGTGCTTGCTATGAAAATATTTAGATTAATTAAGATCTTTAGTGATTCAATAAAATGTGGGGGAAAAACAGCATACAAAGCAAACATAAATACCAGAGACAATGTGGGAAGAGTGGGAGATGGCAGAGGGTAAGAGATAGGGAATCAAGGATGGGGTAAAAAAAAGCAAAACATACAGGAAACAAGAAATGGGAAATTATTTGTTGACAATAACATGTATGTTGATGTGCTTGATTGAGCCAATATACAGTGTATTCTGGATGGAAAATCTCATTTTGTATGTTGTAATGAAGTACAATGAATGAATGTAATTAAATAAATTTAATAAAAAAACCATATTGTACACCATAAAGACATACAACAACTAAACATAAATAAGAAAATTTGAAAAAAAAAATAAAGCGATGCATTCCTCTCTAATAATAGTTACATAAGTAGGTCTCTTATGAAAACTGCAAATGGACCTAACTGAACACTGCCTAATGTATCTGAAAAACCCTTTGCTTGTGATCTGAGTATTTCTGGCATTTAAACTTTGAATCAGACAACATTTTGACTTTATGAAGATGAGCACTATTGTTACATGACACTTCTATTAATAGAGAGGTAGATGTAGAATTTATCAAGAAAATCTAGGAAGCGTCCCGTTTTTCTAAAGAATAAATAATTAAATTAAATTAATTAATTATTCTTCAGTTTGACCAGAAAGAGAGAGTGAGAGAGAAAGACTGAAAGGGAGTAAGAAAGCTGTCAGGTCTGGGATTTGAACTATGGTAGGTCATGCAGGAGTTCATTGCCTTACCAGCACACCATCTGCTGGCCCCAACTTCTCCACTTTTAAAGAACTACTAGAGGTTATTTGGAACCACAGCCACAATTTATTTGTGCTGTTTTTATGTTTCTTTGAATGATGTTGTCAAACAATCTTATTTGTTCCATTATTTTTGAAAAACCATGCTATTATTCATCAAAGCTCCACTCAACTCTACTATTTTATTTGAGATAATGTGTTCCAAAGAGATTTGGTTATTGGATAAGTTTCATTTATTACAAGATTGGCATTTTAAAATCCTGAAAGGAACGATCAGGTGGTGTGGTGCTTGAAGTGCTAGACTCCCATATGGCCGACCATGGTTCAAGTCTTGGACCTGGCAGTTTGCTTTCTCATTTTACCTTTCTCTTTCTATCTCTGATGAAATTAATACTACTACTACTAATAATAATAATAACAAATAAAAAAAATGGACCAGTAGATAGCGTAATGGCTACACTGCTGGACTCCCATGAGGTAGACCATAGTTTGAGTCTTGGTCCTGGTGGCTTAAACTCACGCCGGGCATGTTTTCATGTGTGCCTAAGATCCTAAGGGGAAAATGGAGGAGAAGGGATTACGGCATGGCCATCCCCCCTGGGGGGCTGGTTTCTCACTTTGTCTCTCTGTCTCTGTATTTCTGGTGAGTGCATGTGCCCTACAGCAAAAATCTCTCCAAAATAAATTAATAAATTAATATTTCTTAAAATGTCCTGCAAAATAGTTCCAAAACTTCTCTAGATTTGGGGAAGACTCACTAACAAGCAATGACTAGTATTATTTTGATATAATCTCCATAGCATTTAATTCCACGTGATTAATGTAGTAAACTATGAGTCCCTATTCTATTTACAGTTGAAAAATACCAAGGAATGATATGTTATGTTATATATTCCCTCCTACCATTCATGTGTGGAGACTTGCTTTGCTTGAAAAAAAAAAAAAAAAAAAAAAACTCTTCCTCTGATATAAGCCAAGATGATACATCTGTAATGATAGTTCTATAACGCTGCATCTGGCCCTGCCTGTGATTGAGTCCAGTGAGATAAGCTAAAGCTATGATGTTTCCCTCTCCTGTTTTTAGTAATACGAATGTGTCTAGAAATGTTGCCTCTGACACATCTATGTAATCTTACAGAACATTGGGGACATTTTGTTGAAGAACAACACTCTTAAATTCTCTCTCTCTCTCTCTCTCTCTCTCTCACTCTCTTTTTTTTTCCCACCTAGTCTTACCTCTTAATAATTATAGTTAAGTGTGTCATTTTTTTCTGTTCCTCTGAATTAAGGAACTATACCTAATGTGTACTGTGTATTGATCTCAACTACTTTTTTTAATTTCAGAATCTGGACAACCATGTTGTTATTTTTGGTTCCATTCCAGAAAAGTATTTTTTCTTCTTTCTAAAAAAAATTTTCAGAAAGCATGTGTACTCTCCAAAAAGAGAGAGAAAGACATAGAAAGAAACATTTCCATGGAGAATGGTCACACCACCAGCTCTTCTCTTCTATTTCTCCATTCCGTTTGTGTTTTGAAATATATGCAAGCAGGACTGCATGTTTCTCAAGCTGCCAAGTGCGAGACTCAAATTGTGGGGTAGACCATGCTGAATCTAGTTCCTTTAACCACAGGGCTGCAGAGCAAGTTCCTAGAAAAGGCTTTATTTTCTAATATATTAATTTTCAAATATGTTATATCCATTTTCAAATATATTAATATAAATAAACTTCTTCCTCATTATTCCATCCTTGATAAAGCCAACCCTTCTATAGAAATGTCCTTTTTATTTCCATTTAAGGAACATTTAAAACTTCACTTTTCAATTTTGATGAATTAAAAAACCCATATCCTGGATATTATGTAAGCACGTGAGTAAATACCTGTCTGTCATCTCTCCCTGGCTGAACTGTTCTTACAGGTACCAGCTAAGGTTTCCAGCCTGTACGAGTGTCGAGGTATTTGAAAAATTTTCACATAGGTAAAGAATTTTGTGAACATTTAAGTTTTAAATACATTTTACTTTGGTTAGTGAGGCTATCATTTTTCTTCAAATGACTTTTCTCTTTTTCTATGAAATTGTACAATTTTGAGCCAAGTAAACTATAAATTTTGGCAAACAAAAATAGATTCTTTTGGTTATAATTCAAAACAGCTCTTAAACGTCATATACCTGTAGTTATTAAAGTGTCTAAAATAAAAAAAAAACTTTTGGCCTTATTTTTATGTAATTTACCAGTTATTAAGATTGTATTATTTCAGTGCATAAGAAGTATAAATAGTTTTTCCTAACTATTTTTATTTTTTAGAGGTTTTTGCCTTAGGCTGCATTCATTTACTAGGGAGAGAGAGAGAGAGACAATGAGAGGGGAAGTGGTAACCCCCCCACTCCACCCTCCCAGGAGGATGGCCTCACTTCAATTCCCTCTCCTCCAATTTTCTCCAAGGATCTTGAGTACACACGCACATGCTCCTGGTGTGAGTTTCAAGCCACCAGATCCAAGATTCGAATTACAGTTGGCCATGTGGAAGTTCAGTGATGTTACTACTTTGCTATCTGCTAGCCCCAGTATTTCCTAATTTTTACACTAAAAAATGTGTCCATGAAAGGAGAAAAAAGGAGGAGGAATTGAATATTGGATAGCAGGGTTATTTACCAAAGCATCCAATTGTCTGCATCAGTCTTTCCTACTTTATATATATTTGCATTTCTTATAAATGCCTAAAGGTGGTCCTCCCTCTTTTCCTCATTTTTTAAAAAATTCTCATAAAAACAAGAAACTACTTTATATCTAGATTCATTTGGCACTTAAAATATATAAACAAAGCAAATATCTTATAAATTATTTCAGAATTAACACAGCTAAATCTTATTTAACATCTTCAAGTATTAACAATGTTTTATTTAGCATGTCATTTTACATGGGGGATCTTATAAGTCAAAATATAATCTGTTAAAATAAAAGTTTATGTAATTAATATTTAGTTCTTAAATTCAAAAAATTTACCTAAAATAATATTTTGTAGGTTTCATTAAAAACAATCATTTACAATAAGTTGAATCTCATAAATACATCTGTAGCTCTTATAGCATACAATTCTTACTTCAGACTCTACAGAGAGTTTAATAAATAGAACATTTTATGATTCACAGAGTACTTTAAAATGTTATAAATTCTCAAGTCGTTTTTCATTTGACTCATTTTCTGCTTTTAATTTTTTCCCTTTTAGTATATTCTAAGTCCTTTTCACACAATAGCTATACATTATACAGTAATACAGAATTTTTTATATATAATTTTATATAAAAATCAAAGGACACCAAATTAAGTCAAAGAATCTAAAAAGGTAACACACACACACACACACACACACACACATACACACATACATATATATATGAGAGTATTTATTATTATTATTATTATTATTATTATTATTATTATTATTTTGGAAAGGTTTTTGCTGTAGGGAACATGCACTTACCAGAGAGACACAGAGTCAGAAAGCAAAAAATCATTCCTCAGGGGTTATGGCCACTCTGCAATCCCTTCTCCTCTATTCTTCTCTCAGAATTTTGGGCACATGGGCACACAGTCACACATACCTGACATGGGATATAAGCTTCTGAGTCCAGGACTTAAACCATGGTCAATTCATGGGAGTTCAGTGATGCAACAATTATGCCATTTGCTGGTCCTTGTCATTAGTTTTAATTTTCCAAAGAGAGACAGAGAGAGAGAGAGAAAGGGAACGTGAAAAAGAAAGTCACCAGATCCCGGACTTGAACCACAATTGTCCATGTGGAAAGCTCAGTGCTTTAACCACCTCGGCACTTGCTGACCCCACTTTCATATATTTTTATTTACAAAAGTAAATCCATGTTATTTGCCAAATTAGTTCCTTCCTTAGAAACTTGTTTTGCAGTATGAGGAAAAATAAATCCTTTATTAGTTTGGTGACTTCTTATGAAGATGGAAAAGGTAGAGACAGGGTTTCTTTCTTTTGGTATATTTATAGTAAACATTTTGCTTTAACTTTTTTTTTTATATCCCCAATCAGTAATATATTCTTTTTTCGTGAAAAGTTTATGGCCACTTTCAGATGGTTGATGATTTGCATGACATTACCTCTTAATTTGAGCTAGATTGAATGATGGTGACATTTTATTGGTATTAAAAACACTTGATGTTACCCAGGCCTCACTATTTCATTCTGAGAAAACTTGGTACAGCAATAAAATATGTTGCACTTTATATAATGCACATAATTACTTATAAATTGAGAACTTTTATGATTGATTCTAAAACTGGAGAATATCAATTTCAAAATTCACTGGCTTCAACATTAGATTTTATCACACTATTCATAGAAAGATTTTCAACCTAAATTATCTATCTAGATATAATTATGGACTTATTTTTTTATAGATGAACATTTGTTTCTGATAAATATTGAGACTTCAAAGAAGTTATCTTTATGTAAAAAATTTATAAACTTTTATCAAAAACTATATAAATTCTTCTAGCATTAGTACATACACCTTCAATAAAGCATCTGTCACTGTGTTATTGCATCTCACTTTAATACAATTTAAGGTCACTCCGTTTTGATAGCTTACAGCAAAGATTGATAACCCTTAATCTTTGTTAAGCTCCTTTATTGAAGACCATCAGATTTAATTTTTTTTAATCTTACCACTTGGTAGATAAATGGCTTTTGAGTCCCTTTCTTTTCTAACTTTTCTAATTAATCTGAATGTCATTTGAGAGGACAGGGAATAGAAGAGTTGGGGAAAAAGTCTTCCAAACGAACTCTTACAAATATGTTTTTTATCAATGTCAACTCCCAGATAATGCCATCTGTGCTAATCCCTATCCCTCTCTACTGTAGTGCTTTAAGTTGTCTTTCACTTTGATTTATCAGACAGCTGACCCTGGCCTAACCCTGTCAGCTTTAGTTCAGAGAAACTCTCACAAAAGATACGTCTCTGATCTGACAAATTGATTGGCTGGAACGAAGTTTAACTGGAAAAGGATCTCCCTAACAAGTGATAATACCCTTTTATTCCCAGCTTACAGCTTTGGGTATGTGGGCAGAATTTATAAAATGCCCAATAAAAGAAGAAAACATTATGAGTAATTTGGAAAGCTAAATATAAGGGAATCAAATAAAAAGCCCACAGCCTTCTGTGTAATGATCAGTCTGAGAATATCAGTAACTGTTTTATTTTAAAGTTTAAATGGAGGCTAATTAGAAAACAAAAAAAAAGTATAATTCTAAGTGTTTCTTAGCTGACTTTAACTGGAACATGACAATTACGTATGAGACTAATAAACGGCAATCTACAAAGAAGCTATTAATTGGATTAAGGAACAGATTGACGCAGTATTCTTTCTTAGATGAAACCGTTGAATAATTTCTGTCTATTACACTTATTTTTGTCATCTAACTTTACCACTGGTAGTCAATATTTTAAAGATATTTGACCTTTTTGGTTACATTTTTATCAGGTTTCAAGGAGCAGAAAAATAGAATGTGTTAATTTTTGTAAAAAGTTGGAGAAAACACTAAAATGTCAATATGAAATCTAAAGCATCTATTTCCTAAAGCATTTCACTATTTTAGATATGCCATGCTGTGTTATTAGGGCTATTTCAACCTCTTTTTTTTTTTCCTTGATAATTTCCTTCCTGCATTCCTTCTATTCTACTTCATCCTTTTCCCCTCCTTTCAACACAACTTTTCCTTCATTCTATACTTCTGCTCCATAAAGAGTACATACTAAATGGACATCACCCTGTATATTGCTCTTGTTTTAGGCGCCAGTCATGATGTCCCATATCCTCATCATGATATATTCCAGAAATCAGTGATGGAGATACTGACATCACATTTTGATTGACTTGTAAAATTGATCCAACAATGGGAAGTAATAGAATATGAATCCTCATCTTCATTTTTACCTGAAATGATGGTGTGCAGCCTGGAAGAAGGCATCTTCTTGGTATCACACAGTTTAAAATTACCCATGATGATTATATCTAAATTTAGACCCTAGGTGTGTAGCAGCAAGGGATACATGGAAGCAATATTGACCCTAATCTTACTAAAATCCTGTGGCCATCCTGAAAGCCATGTTAGGATTGACATGACTTTGTATGTTCCCCCTGTGACTAGTTCATTTACTTCCATTTTTATTCTGAATTGATCCTCTTACCTTCCTGGGAACCATATTAGCCACATATTAATTTTCTGCTTCACTCTACTTCTGTCAAAGTTATCCGGAGTATGGTTAGATATTGTTGGATGATGAAAATAGGAACACTAAATTAACACTAAATTGACAGATCTCCCCCCCCCTTTTTGTAATAGTTATATGCCTTAGGGTGCATGCACTCAATGGAGAGAGAGACAGAGACAGTAAGAGAAAAAGCAAAAAATCATCCTTCCCCCCATTGGGGTATGGTCATGCTGCAATTTATTTTCTTCCTGGGATCTTAGGCACAGAATGCACATGTGACCCACAAGATTTTCTTTACATTTCTTCTTTTTTTTTTGAGAGTATTTTTTTTTCTATAGGTTGTGTGTGTGCACCAGAGAGACAGAGACAGAAATACAGAAAGTGAGAAATCAAACCATAGGGGGGATGGCCATGCCACAATCCCTTCTTCATTTTTCTCTTGGGATTTTGTGTATGTATGCATATGTGCCTAGCGTGAGTTTTAAGCCTCCAAGTCTGAGACTCAAAATGTGATCAACCATATGAGAGTTCAGTGATATAACCATTACACCACTGACTGGTCCCAGCCCCACATGAGTTTCAAGTCAATGGGGGTGAACAGAGATGGGCCATGTGGGAGTCCAGCAACATTATCCATGTGCAGACCCCCAAAAAAAACCTCGCTTTTTTTTATTATTTATTTTGAAAAAGTTTCTAATAAGACTAAATTTATTCAATACCCTCATAAAAGTTTTGATTATAAGTATCCAACAGTATAAAAAGTACAAAAAAGATTTGTCGATATCTAATATATTAATACAAAGTATATGACCACATACAGTAAATCCTATAGGCAAAGAGGTGGAAGGGGGAAAAGAAGACTGTGGTTGAAGTGAAAAAAAATAAATAAATACAGAAATAGAGATGATCCATATTACAGTATACTCTACATATAGCCAAAATATATAAAAAGAATAAAAAATGTTAAAATAACTCGGGAGGCTGGAAATGGCTGGACTCTTGTGAGATATACCACAATAGCCATGGGAAAGCCTACCTAGCTCACTGCAGAGGCTGTGCAGATGGTGGCTCGTAGTAAGGAAGTCGAGGAATATAATACATTAAGTTTAGATTAAGATCTATAAAACCATAGGGTGCCCATAAAAAGTGGCCCGCTCCTTTTTGTAATACCATCTGATTTTGCAAATCCAGTTTACAAATAAGCACTGAGTGCTGTTATTGTAGGGCAGATGAAACGTTCTTTCTTCTTTATGATTAAAAAGTCTGAACTGGTGATATTTTTTCTGAACATACAGAAAAGAGACCACGTGAGTGGTTTGGGTTCAAGCAAGAAGCTACTGAGAACTCAATATTCAGAATATCTCCATTTTAAGAAAATCTGACTAAAAGAAGCCAAACCAAGACCTACCCACTTAACATTCATACACCTCTTTTCCTTTAGTAATTTTACTTTAAATAGAGTGTGTGTGTGGGAGGGAGAGGGGGGTGACTGGAAACTCTAATAAGTTAAGTCAAACACCCACTCTACCTGGATAAATCCTTCTCGAAGGTCCACTGAAGTAATTCAGAGCTGGAACTGAATCGTGCAGCTTTTCAGTGAAGTCACTGAACAACGCCAAAAGCCAATGATCTACACGCTGGACAAGCCCTCTGGAAATGTGATCCCAGAAGCATTGGTATTTGTTTTGTGCCATCCTGAAGACTTGCACACACAGTTTCCAGATAGTTTGAAATTTTTACTACAGTGTGTTCCCCACCGTGTGGTAATGACTTGGTGCTATTCTACAAGACCTTGCCTCTCTTGCCATTTTTCCAGGAAGATGAGCTTAGATTCTGTTTAGAATTTTCACATAAATCCATACCTCTTATCAAATATTAATATGAAGGAAGGTGACACAGGAAAATACATATACAGCCAAGTTACCTCTCTGTATTTTGAAATTACTTTCTCCTTTAAAGTATTTGTACCAGAAAGCTGCCTGTCCTGCTTAATAATCAGTAGTACAGATTTAAATCATCAGAACCTTGGCAAGACCTTATTATTCCAAAATTATTAACAACTACCTCTAGGGGCAAGTCCATGTTACTGAATTATGATAAATATGTTATGAGGGAAAACAAGGGTAGCCAACCACTGCTTCTCAATATAGAAGGACTAAAACTAGGTATGGTTTATCCTACAATAAATTCCATCTTTGTCCTCTTAAATTCCCCTAGTTTCATGCATTAGAGGGGATTTAAAAAATTACTTAAAAAGCACTTTACAGGGAACCAGCAGTTAGCGGAATGGCTATGTCGCTGGACTCCCACGTAGTCGACCCTGGTTCGCGTCCCGGACCCGGTGGCTTAAAACTCACGCCGGGTGCATGTGTGTGCGTGCCCAAGATCCCAACAGGAGAATGGAGGAGAAGGGATTGCGGCATGACCATCCCCCTTGGGGGGTGATTTCTCGCTTTCTGTCTCTATGTCTCTCTCTGTCTGTCTGGCGAGCACACGTGTCCTGTAGTGAAAACCTCTCAAAAAAAAGCACTTTACAGCAGCATTCAGCTTTCCTATGAAATACTCAGCATCTTAAATATTATGTATATCTGTTTTTATTTTTTTTTTCTTTCAGTAAGCTAGACACTGGCTTCAAAGTTTCTGGGACTGGGGTGGGGGTGGGGGAATCCATTCAAAACTACTCTAGAAATTGTCTTTGGAAGAATAGCAGGTATCCAAGTAAAAACCAGTAAGGTCAGTTTGTTGCATTGTAGTCTTTTTAGAATTTAAAGCGTTAGTTGTTCCCTTCTGCATCCACCTCAGTCATCACTCCTGAGTGGAAATGGACAGAGGCTCCGAGTCCTGTTCTTAAGGCTTCTCTGCAGTAGCTTTCTTGTTGCTGCAGCAAGGGTTGAAGAGTATGTGTTGATGAGGACCTTCCCAAGGCGGTCTCTAGATAATCTGCAACATATTTCTATTTTTTCCAGTATGTAAGATCTAAAAAGGAAAAACAAACAAATAAATAAAAGCAAAACAAACAAATGAAAAACTATTGTTTTGTTGGAGCCAGAGCCATCTCTGTATCTTAACCATGATCTGGCTGGTGACTGTAGCAAGGGGACTGAGCAGGGGAGGCACTTGCCTGAGGTGGTGTTGTGAGCATCAGAACTGTGATGTTTAAATTCCTTCTGACGTTTACTGATCTGGCCACTTTTTATCCTGTTTCCAGATTTGGTTTCAACATAGTCTTTAGTCTAGGTGCTTCCCTTACATCCTACCACATGATTCCTTTTTTTTTTTTGATCCTGCTGGCAACTTCTTCCATCTTTTCACAAACAGGACATGGGCATTGTAGATGTTTCCTGAACGGATTTCATTCAACCCAAAGCAGCTCTGGAAGTCCTTTTCATAGTGTTTGCTGTCAGTGAATTAAGAACTGGAGGATTTCACTTTGCAAATACAGCAGCCCTCTAAGCTTCAGCATATCTTTGGCTTGTGAAAACCAAACATCTTTTCTTCTGGATGGTAGTCTTCCAAAAGCAGCCATTTCGGGCGCTGCTAGCATTCCCAGATGCAGAGTGCACACCAGGCCAAACCCCTCTTCTTCAATTGTCTTGTCTAGAAAGAGTCTAGAGCCTCATTTTAAGATTAGTTATCAGGGATAATGTGGAAGGTATCTTTTTTTTTTTTTTTTTTTTTTTGAGAGAGAGATTTTTTGCTTCAGGGTGTGTGAGCTCACTGGAGAGACAGAGAGAGACAGAAAATAAAAAATCACCCATGGGGGTATGGGCACTTTGCAATCCCTTCTCCTCTATTCTCCTACTGGGATCTTGGGCATGCACAAACATGCACCTGCCATAAGTTTGAAACCACTGTGTAAAGGACTCTAACTCACCCATGTGGGAGTTCAGCCATGTATTTACTATGTCATCTGCTGGCCAAAAGGCATTTTCTAAGATTCAATACAGATTCATTATTTGGAAAAATACAATCTCCTTTCAATGAGTATTTTAATCTAATTTCCAAACACATGAAGTAATATTATAAACCAATGAACTAATAATTTTTGAAAATCCTCTAATTATAGTGTTTAACGTAGTCTTGCATATAATCATTTTTAAATAATTTTCAGATTATTCTTATAATTTGGATACAATTTGTGCCCTAGAGGTTCATTTGCTGAAAGTTCATCCCCAATGTAAGGAGGCTGAGAGATGAAAATACCTTTAGAAAAAAGAAGCCTGCTGGGAATTTTTTGGATTATGAATATATTATTGCCATCTCCAAGGTAGTAGTGAGCTCTCAGAGATGGTTTAGTTCCCAGGAGTGTGAGTTGTTATAAAAGTAAAATGACTACCTACAACTCACTCTTTTTATGTGTGCTCAATGACTTTTCTGTTTCTCTCTGTCATGTTGTAATGGCAACCATATACTTTTGCCAGCTAGTAGATTTGTGAGTCAAATAAACCTCTTTTTTATAAACCACCCAGCCTATTTCTGTATACCAATATAAAAGTGAACTAATATAATTGGTTATAAGTAGCATAAGCATTGTTCATCTCCTTTGAAACAAGTATGAAGTATAGGGTCAGTTAGATTGAATGGGACACCTTCATCCATGTTCTAAATTAATTGTCTAGACAATCCATAAATATTTACATAATAATTTTGTTTTTAAAATTTTATATTTAATTTTCACTAATTTTAATCCATACTTTCCTCCTTATTGATTTTTCCAAATGTTTATCACTTTTATAAAAGTACCAAATATTTATAACACTTTTCTAATTTAATTAAATTGTCACTTCTAGGAGAATATCAATAAAGTAGTAATACTGATCATAATTTTAAATTGCTAATTACCTAATATATTAGCTCTAAGATTTCTTTTAAATGTGATTATAAGTTCTGGTTTGACCAGGAAAACAGAAGAAATTTTGACAAAAATATGGCAAGCAAACAAGAAAAAAAAATTGAGTAAGATATAAAGTAGTAAGTTTATGGGACCAGCAGTTGGTGTAATGGCTATGTCGCTGGACTCCCATGTAGTCGACCGCAGTTCGAGTCCCAGACCCAGTGGCTTAAACTCACGCTGGGTGCATGTGCATGCGTGCCCAAGATCCCGAAAGAATGGAAGAGAAGGGATGGCGATGTGGCCATCGCCCCTGGGGGGTGATTTCTCACTTTACCTCCGTCTCTCTCTGTCTTTCTGGCAAGCATACGCGCCCTATAGCAAAATCCTCTGGAAAAAAAAAAAAAAGAGAGATAAAGTATTAAGTTAAAATTTAAAAAATAATAATTATAAAAACCAAAAGAAAGAAAATATGAAATACCTAATAGAATATAACCTTTCAATATACATTGTATGTTAAAACAAATCATGTTAGCTTTTTTTTTTTTTTCTCAGCTATATTAATGGAGCAATTAAGTCCAACATGTAGTGATTGAGGTTTGGGGATAAATATGTGGAGCATCAAAATGAGACAGTAAATTAAGAGTGGCTGGGATGCTGAATGTCCTGGTTGGTTAATTATCTCCATTTCTAGTGTGGACATTTTATAAGGACCTCACCATTTGACCACAGTTATTACTACTATTTGACTGTTATACTTTCATTGAATATTCAGGCCGTCACTTGCTACTCAATGAGTTGTTATAAAAGCGAGTTAGCTGCCCACAGGTCTCTCTTTCTTCATATGCAGCCACTCTCCTTACTACTTATCTGAGCCATGTTTTGATGAAGAACCAGGAGCTAGACCTATCCTCTTGGACTTTTCCCACACTGAAATTGTAAGATAAAACCTTTACTTGGGACCAGCAGTTAGCGTAATCTACGTCTCTGGACTCCCATGTAGTTGACCGCGGTTTGAGTCTCGGATCTGATGGCTTAAAATTCACACTGGGCGCGTGTGCGTGCAGGCCCAAAATCCCGAGAAGAGAATGGAAGAGAAGGTATTGCAGTGTGGCCAGCCCCCCTGGGGGGTGATTTCTCACTTTCTCTCTCTGTCTCTCTCTGTCTGGTGAGCGCATGCGCCCTATAGCAAAAACCTCTCAAAAAAAAAATCTTTTCTTTAAAAATCACCCAGTCCTAGTTATTCTGTTATATCAGCATGAATTAACTAAAACAGAAAAGTGGTGACAGAAGTGTGGTGCTGATAGACAGAACCAGCTTTGGAACTATATAACAGGCAAAGGTTGGAAGAACTTGGAAGAGCAGGTTAGAAAAAAATCTAGAATATTTTAATGGTGGTTATGGTAGAGGGTCATTAGAAGAAAAGACTAGGACAACTCTGGAACTCTGTAGTTGCTGTGACCACAATGCTGACAGAAAGGATTTTTGATGAAGAACTTTGGGGAACTGGAAGAAATTCCATCCTTATTATGTGGTTGCAAATAACTTAGCTATATTTTGTCCATATCCTGTGGCTTTGTGGAAGACTGAACTGAAGAGCGATGTATTGAAATTAACCATTTAAAACATATCTGAGAGATGAAATTTCTGAACAAGCAGCTGCATGCTTACTGTTAACTGCATATAGAAAATGCAACTGGGAAGAAATTACTTAAATATAGAATTTGTAATTTTAAAAATGCAGATAAGAAAGAATTGGAAAATTCAAACTCTGATCATGTAGTAGAAATTAAAGACATTATTAGTACAGAAAACTAAAGTTGCAGCCCAGTGATCAGTTACTAAAGAGATTAATGTGAACAGAAGAGAGCTAGATAATAATCAGCAAGACAACGGAGAGCATCTCAGATATCCTCATGACTGCTTTACTAGCCATCAGCCCAGAGGGCCAGAAGGACAGAATTGTTTCTCAGACCTGCTCATGGCAGGTTCAGTGTTCTATGTATTCTAATTGTCCATTTTCAGTGTCTGCTCCCAGCATTCTGGTGGTGTCTGGGCACTCTGGATGCTCCAGTTGCTACAGCTGTCTTGCAAGTAGCCCAAAATATGGCTCAAGTCACTGTTCCAGAGGACACAGGGAATGTTTGTAAGAAAGTACATTTTAAAATTTCATTTAATGGAAAATTAAGGGACCCATTTGAGTGTGTGTGTGTGTGTAAAATTAAAAATGTTAAAGCACAGAAATCAATGAATGTAAGTGCCTAAGAAACAAAAGGCTGAAGGACTGGAGAAAAGAAATTGTAGTATGGCCAAGCCTTATAGTAGTGCTTGTCACTCTTACTCTCATGTAAATATACATGTACCCTAAAAGGAAAAGTAAAAAGTTTATTAGGAAAAGCACAGACATTAAAAGCAGAGAGAGGACACCAATATGCTAATTTATTAAAGGAAAATTATTAAACATGTTTAATATATGTGTAATTTTTTTTTAATGAAATTTTATTATACTTTGAAATATTTAAAGTTTGCATTTTTTGGGGGGAGGAGAGGTTTTAGCTACAGGGTGAGTGTGCTCGCCAGAGAAACACAGAAAGACAGAGAGACAGAAAGCGAGAAATCACCCCCCAGGGGGGATGGCCACGCTGCAATCCCTCCTCCTCCATTCTCCTCTCAGGATCTTGGCCATGCAAACACATGCACCCAGCATGAGTTTAAGTCACCAGGTCCAGGACTTGAACCACGGTTGACTACTTGGGAGTTCAGTGACATAGCCATTACGCTAACTGCTGTTCCCCTAAAATTTGCATTTTGAAAGCTACATATTTTTGTTCTCTTTGATTCGAATGCTGTAATGTATCATGTTGAATTATTCAGTCATGCTAGTTATGATCCTCATGGTTTTCAAGCTGGTCAAATTATTTTCATCACAGCATGAAAGAAGAATTTTTACTTTAATCCAAGCCATTACTTCATGTAATATCAATGTATACATGACAGTGTTTGAAGAGATTTTTTTCAAATATACTATGATGTACAATGAAGAAGAAGCAAAGTATGTAATTATCTGTTTGTGAGTTGAAATTATCACATACAAGAAAGTGTTTTGAAATCATAATTTCTGGACATTTCAGAATATAGTTTCATCTTTTATCATTTCATCCATGTTCAATAGTTTATTTATACTGTTACCAGTGGGAGAGTGTTTAAAGAGAATGGCATTTGTTTCTGTAGTTCTTAATTATCTTTCAGGTACATATAAGAAGGTATTCTGCTCTTTGACAATTCTGAACCTATTTTTTTTAAATAATGGTGTTGTTAAATGTATACATTTGTTTCCTGTATCTAAAATCAGTATTGGGCTACTTAATATCACTAGTTTCACATTTCACTGGAGAGGAAAACACAAATAGCTCTGCTACGCAGGGTTTCGTCCATGAAATGTTTCCTAACAAGCATTGCCATGTCAAATATAAGTGGATTGGCTTTAGAAGATTAGTCAAACTGCTTTACTATTTACCTGTGAAAATTGAGGTCTTAGGTTCACATAACTAAATGAATTCCCTTACACAGTATTTCTCTGAATTGCAAAGTCATAATTAAATGGGCCTTTTGAGAAACAAAAGAGCATTTTCTTGACTTATCCCATGTATTTCCTAAATGTCCAATAGAATTATTTTAAAATGGATAAATTTATGTAAAAATAAACATAAAAATACTTTGTTAACCATGCCATTCTTTAATCCACAGACCAGGAAATGTTTTAAGTTTATTCTATTTTGCATATGATTCTGACAATGAGAAATATGATTTTTTTAAATGAACAAACTTGAAGTAGACTTTCCAATGTTTAGTAATTGTTAAAGTTACAAATTTTGTTTTTTAGGTTTATGCCATAGGGCATGTGTGCTTGCTTACCAGAGAGACAGAGAGAAACTGTGATAAGGAAAGTGAGAAATCACATTCCAAGGGATGGACACACTATAATCTTTCCTCCTCGATTCTTCTCTTGTGATATTGGTCATGAATGTATATGCACCC
This sequence comes from Tupaia belangeri chinensis, assembly GCF_000334495.1. NCBI lineage: Eukaryota > Metazoa > Chordata > Mammalia > Scandentia > Tupaiidae > Tupaia > Tupaia belangeri. Next base: position 3,877,552 of record NW_006159439.1, on the reverse strand, counting down.
AGAGTGATTTTAAAACCACTCTGTCCAGGATTTGAACCACGGTTGGCCATGCGTGAATTTGGCAACTTAACCACACCAACATCAAAGAATTGTTAAAGGAACAGCATCTAAAGTAACACTTAATACACATCTAAATTAAGGTCAAAATTTAACAATCAGAGAGAACCAGCAGTTAGCGTAATGGCTATGTCGCTGGACTCCCACCTAGTTGACCGTGGTTCGCGTCCCGGACCCGGTGGCTTAAAACTCACGCTGGGCATGTGTGCGTGCCCAAGATCCCAAGAGGAGAATGGTGAAGAAGGGATTGAGGCGTGACCATCCCCCCTGGGGGGTGATTTCTCGCTTTCTATCTCTATGTCTCTCTCTGTCTGTCTGGTGAGTGCACGCAGCCTATAGTGAAAACCTCTCCGGAAAAAAAAAAAAAAATTTAACAGAGACTTGACAGAGGAACCACAAACAAATACAATAATTTTTATATGTTGTCCAATGTACTTTAAAGATAAAACTTACACTAATCATTATATGCTCTTGAAATTCTATTAGGGTAAAAAGATAAAATGTAAAAATATAAAATATTGTAAGAATTATTAATACAAATTTTCTTGACACATAGCCAATAATCTTAGATCTCTGAGTAACTTACTGACATCTATAAAAATTATTATTGCTAGTTGTTCTTGAATAGTTAGAACATTTTTATATGTTCTTATATCTTCTTGTAAACACAATTTACTTATTTATTTTTATTTTTGTTTTTGACTTAGTCTGTACAGTATGCTTTTTAGTAAACTGTTAGCAAATATTATACCTGAAATTGGCCTTTTAAGTCATCTCTTCAGATATTTGCACCCTATTAAAAATAAAATATAAATATCTTCCATTCTTGAAGATCTCCAGGAAATAAGAATTTTAAAATAAATAAACATATATTTCTAGAAAAATTTTAAAATTAAAATACACCATAACTTGGGCGTGGTGGCACCTGCTCTATGGTAAAATACACCATAACTTGTTACAGCTAACGTGATATATTAGTCAAAAGTTATTTTCTAGTAAATCAAGCAGGCTTAATTTTTCTGTCTCCCCAATCAAGGTGAAGCACCAAGACCTACCCTCTAAGAAAAGCACGTATTTAACTTAAAACATGACTAGACCTCCCCTTGGCAATGCAATGCGCAACTAAATAAATGCTGAATACAGTAGAGTGACATGGGTACAAAATGGAATAGGAAAAAATTGTAGTTAAAAAGCAGAGACAGTGTCGTAAATTCAACACCTTTACGTTTTCCAAGGTGTTGAGATACAATTGCAAAGAAGACAATTAATAAAAGCAGAAATGCTTTTCTTTGAAGAAAAGAAAATCAGACCTATATTCATTATGTTGCAAACTCATTTTCCTCTTATAACTTACCAATTTATGTTTTATTTTGAAATATTGATAAAGCATTAAGAAAGGGAATAAAAGACCAGTTAGGATTTTGGTGTGATCTTGGACAAGTGAATGAAATGTTCTAACCTTCATTTTTTTTCCTTTTTAAATAATGAGAAAATATTGATATGGCTCTGATGGAACTTGGGTGGAGACTGAATAGAATTTGGTAGCATGTACCCAGAAAATATAGAAAATTTATAAAAAGTAACTTGGGTTAAAAGTGTTTTTGTAATGTAGAAAATCATGTACCTAAATTACATGAATATAAAATATTTTAACATATCATTTTTATGGTTTTTTTTTTTTTTGGACGGGAGAGGTTTTTGCTATAGGGTGCATGTACTCGCCAGACAGACAGAGACAGAAAGCGAGAAATCACCCCCCGGGGGGATGGCCACACTGCAATCCCTTCTCCTCCATTCTCCTCTCGGGATCTTGGGCACGCATGCACACGCGCCCGGCATGAGTTCTAAGCCACTGGGTCTGGGACGCGAACCGTTGTCGACTACGTGGGAATCCAGCGACATAGCCATTACACTAACTGCTGGTCCCAACATACCATTTTTAAGTTTTCTTTTTATGTCATTTACTATACTTTTTTTTTTTTTTTAGACAGACAGAAAGTGAGAAATCACCCCCCAACATGGCCCCCCGGCCATGTCACAATCCTCTCTCCTCAATTCTCCTCTTGGGATCTTGGGCATGTACACACACGTGCTCAGTGTGAGTCCAAGCCACCGGGTCTGGGACTCAAGCCGCCATTGACTACATGGGAGCCCAGCGACATAGCCCTTATGCTAACTGCTGGTCCCAATTTCTTATCATTTTTAATAGTCACCCAGTCACCTGGTTTCCCCCAACATGGCCCCCCGGCCATGTCACAATCCTCTCTCCTCAATTCTCCTCTTGGGATCTTGGGCATGTACACACACGTGCTCAGTGTGAGTCCAAGCCACCGGGTCTGGGACTCAAACCGCCATTGACTACATGGGAGTCCAGCGACATAGCCATTGTGCCAACTGCTGGTCCCAAACGGTTTCTTTTTATCTTATGTTATTTGTGTTTTTTTTAAACATGTGAAATTTACTACCTTAAGTTTCTTCTTCTTCCTCTTTCTCTCTTCCCTTCTCCTCTTCCTTCTCCTTCATTTTTTTGTATTGATTTAAATACCATCTGCTAGTTCCTTTTTCATAAAATAATTCTTTTATTTCTTGTTTATTTATTTATTTAGTCATTCATCCATTCAGAGGGACAGAGAGAGAGAGAGAGAGAGAGAGAGAGAGAGAAAATGAGTAAGCAAGCCCCCAGGTTCAGGACCCAAACCACAGTGGGTCAAGAGTGAGTCCAGTGCCCTTAGCTGCTATGCCACCTGCTGGCCCCACCCTCTGCTACTGTCATATAGTAAGAAATAAAAACATATTGGCACCAGCAGTTGGCATAATGGCTTTGTTGCTGGACTCCTATGTAGTCGGCCGTGGTTCGAGTCCTGGACCTGGAGACTTAAACTCATGCCGGGCGTGTGTGCATGCATACCTAGACCCCAAGAGAATGGTGGAGAAGGGATTGAGGTGTGGTCATTCCCCTGGGGAGTGATTTCTCATCTTCTTTCTCTCTGTCTCTGTCTTTCTGGCGACTGCACTCGCCCTAGAGCAAAAACCTCTAAAAAAAAAAATTATATATAAAAAAAAAGTATCAGCAGAAATTTTAAAGAGTACATTTTATATTGTTAAAATTAAATGGTATCATTATTGGAAATACTTAGAGTGTTAATAGAAAACAAAGATGTTACTATGCTCACTAAACCAATGTAATAGTGTATATCTATTTTCTACTCATTACTCCTCAAGTATCTAGCTGCTTTTATTCTATTTACCCACAGTTTGGTGGTATGATCTTTGAAATGAAAATATTTTTGAGACATCCAAGGTTGTGTTTTATTGATTGATTGGATAATTTATCACTATTTACTACATAAATATTTATTCAAAATAAACAGTGTGCTTATTTTGACAATGTAATGGCAACCATGGCACAAAAACACATGAAGCATAGAATTTAAGAGGACTGAGAAGACATTGAAAAAGTACATTTTATTGCATGAAAAAGCTTCATAGAAGAAGTAGCCTTTGTTTCCAAACCTATGGGAGAGAGAATACACAAACTGTGGGTGTGGTCAGGAACTGACCAGTAGATAATTGAGAAACAGAATGAGTTTAGTAATTTATTAGGAGAGTTATAGAAAGGGAGAAAAAAAAAAGCTGTGCCATCTCTCTCTTGCAACAAGAAACAACTAGTAAACACCAATAGTGAAGACAGAAGTGTAAATAAGCTGAACAATAGGAAATATATAAGCAGTATTATCAGAGGCAAAAGATGTACAGTGAGAAAAATTTTCCTAGGCTAAAATGGTAAACTGAAAGCAGTGTATGAAGGCATTTTGATTTTATCATAAAAGTAGCATGATAATATTGATGGAACAGATCTGGTCAGACTCATATTAGTCATGGCTCTCAGTCAATAGTGCAGAGAATGGATTAGAAGCAGTAAGAATGGAATACGTGCAGTGAAAAACGGAGAAAGCAGAAAGACCTATCATGTATTTCATAAACTCGTGTGTGTGTGTGTATATATATATATATATGTGTGTGTGTATATGTGTGTGTGTGTAAGCTGTATGTAGATGTATTTTATGTATGATACATTTACATTGCTTCTGATAAACTTCAGACATAAGTAGGTATCCACATATACATCATCTTCATCTGTACAACAAAACTATTTTGTCTATTGGCCACATTTTGGCCCTTTTTCCTTTGGCCTTTTCAAAGCATACAGTTTAGGGATTAAAAACATTGAAAAGTAGGCTTGCCTATTAAAATTGATTTTGTCTTAATTTCAAGGTTATGATTAATCGATTGGCCATCACTCATGTCAAGCATAGTCAATGGAAGTAAAGCAGAAAAATTCTGTCAAATATATTTAATTTTAAGATTCCATGCAGGTTTTAAATGCTACAGTTATTTTCTCAAAGACTTTTTGACATTTTGACAAATTTGTGGAATGAACTTTATATCTCTTGTAAACAAAATGCATTTGGGTCTAATAATTGATCATTTTCCTCTAAATGCTTATCATGATCAGCACTGGCTGAATAAATGTAGTGGTTTGCTTAAGTGTTACATACCCTGCTTTTTTCTTTCCATTTCATCTTTCCATTCTGTAGTCGAATACAGAAATTTTAAAGTATTTCTGGTACTTAAGCTTATTTTTTTAACATTTATTGGATACTTGTTATATGCCAAATATTGTACCAGAAACCTTCACATAATTTGCATTTGGATAAATAGTTCTAGGAGAGTGAGTTACTGGAGGGGATTCAATTATTAGTTTACAGAGAATTTTCAAAGATTGATAGTGCATACAAATACTAATTACAATAATGCTCAATATCTGGGGTTCATCAAAATAGTAATAATAATAATTGAAATAAATTTAGCTAATTTTCTTTCTTTTCCTTTAGAGAGATTTTTTATTTTTTTGTTCTAGGGCGTGTGTGCTTACCAGAGAGACAGAAAGACAGACAGAAAGCAAGAAATCACTCCCTAAGAGAGATGCCTATGTCACAATCCTGTCTCCTCCATTTTCCACTCAGGATTCTGGGCATGCATGTACACATGCCCGGTGTGAGATTTAAGCCACCATGTCCAGGACATGGGAGTCCAGCGACATAACCATTATACCCTCTGCTGGTCCTAATATTTTAAATTCCTTTAAGAGTCTCTAAAAACATCGTCCTTTTGTAAACTGATATGAACAACGTATTTCAAACCTGTTAGACTTCCTAAGACATTTCTAAAGTATACTTACTTCATACACTTTAAAAAGTAGTGAAAATATTCATATTTTAATACTACAGTTATGCTATGTGCATTAAACTGTTGTGTTTCAAAATTTTGATAAAACACCTTGTTTTAAAGTATTTTATGTAGCATATTTTTTTATGTATAAAATGCTTTTCTGAAACCCAATAGTGTATTGAAAGCAACTAAATTGAGCAAATTTTACAACAAAATAATGTTTCTTCTTTTATATATTTTCATCCTATTAGGAAAATTGAAGCTTTATGTGTGTTTTTTTTTTCATTTACACAATTGAAAATCTTTGTAAGTTCATTTTTTTCACATGCTTTGTTTCTCTCATTCTTACATTATGTGGGTTGAGCTATCCTTGACTAACTTATTCACCATATAAAATAATTACATATCCTGGTTAAAGTTTTGTTTTTCGTATCATTTGCTGACTTTGAAATATCCTTGTTATCACCTATGCAATTTAAGAGACATAAAAGTTAGGATCTCTTTAAAAGTTTATTTTATTGGGGCCACCAGATGGCATAACGGTTACATCATTGGACTCTCATGTAGTCAACCATGATGCCAGTCCTGGACCTGGTGGCTTAAAACTCATGCTGGGCATATGTGCATGTGTGCCCAAAATCCCAAGAGAAGAATAGAGAAGAAGGAATTAGATTATGACTTGGCCATCCCCCTAGGGGGTGATTTCTCACTTTCTGTCTCTCTGTCTCTCTCTGTCTCTCCAGAGAGTGTATATACCCAATAGCAAAAATCTCTCTAAATTATATTTGTTTTATTTAAAGGAGAGGTATGCTGTGATCCTCTTGTTCACTAGATCTTAAGATCAAAGGTTTTTCATAAATGTCTATAATGAGAAGTGGCCCACAACACAAAGTATTTTAGGGCAAAGATGTAAGGCAAAGGGAAAAAAAAAGTTTTATAAGAAAACACTAAAACCACACAAATGAGAAGTCTGGAGTGAGAAATTGGAAGTTTTAAGATGTCCATGGGGGTAATACTTTTGGAACATTGTCACATGGAAATTCTGTGTTGTAAATTCAATAATATCCCCATGAAACATAGTGTATGAAATTTTTAGTCCAATGTTAACTTTTTATAAATGTGTCATGGACTCTTCAGTTTTTCTTGGAAGAGTCCAGTGTATTTCCTAACTATGTCCTTAGTGAATAATCATTGTATTAGTAGAAATGAAAATATACAAAATTGATGAAGTTAAAGGCTATAGTTTAAGTTATTCATTAAGAGGACATTATAAAAATTACATAGCTTTAAAGTACAAAAAAATTATGTTTATAAATTAGTTTTATCATAAACCTAGGTAAGTACGACACTTTTTCCAGTCTCTCTGCTTTGACTTTTTAAATTAATATCTGTAAATGCAGAGAAGAATTAAATAATAAGGCAATTACCTTATTAAAATTCATTTAAAATTTGTGTTAACTAATGGGGCCAGCAAGTGGCATGCTGAACTCCCACTTGGCCAACTGCGGTTTGAGTCCTGGACCTGACGGCCTGGAAATCACAACAGGCATGTTGTGCATGTGTCCAGAATTCTAGGAAGAAAATGGAGGACAAGGAATTGTGGTTTTGATATCTCCCCTGGTGGGTGATTTCTCACTTTTCCTCCTCTTTCTCTGGTGAATGAATGTGCCCTGTAGCAAAAAAAAAAAAAAAAAAAAAAAAAAAAAAAAAAAAAAAAAAAAAAGATTTGATTGAAGTACTTTATAGTATTAAGAACACTATATAAAATACTTGAGGTGATCTATCTACATATTGTTTGTTTGTATTGGAATATGATATTTCTCAGGTTTATTTATTTATTTATTTTGATAGGGCTTTGCTATACAGAGCATACACTTCCTGGAGAGTCAGAGAAAGACAGAGAGACAGAAAGTGAGAAATCACCCCTAGGGAGGATGGCCACACAGCAATTTCTTCTCCTCCATTCTCCTCTTGGGATCTTGGGCACACACGCACATGAACTTGGCATGAGTTTGAGCCGCAAGGTCCGGGACTCAAACCGCCGTCGACTACATGGGAGTCCAGTGACATACCCATAATGACAACTGCTGGTCCCTACCTTGTAACTATTTTCTAAAGCCCACTTTTTATGGGGGGTGGGGGGAAACGGCCATTTGCCATAGGGTATATGTGCTTACCAGAAAGTGTGGGGACATGTTTAGAGAGAGAACTTGAGGTGTGAGGACATGCTCTGAGCAAACACCACCTGTCCTTTTGGGGTTTGCCAGAACCTTGTAACTTGTCTTTTCCTTGACCTTCACTGCAGACAGAGCAATGGTGGAAATTGCTAGGGGCGGTCCAACAGATACATCTGATGGACTTCAAGAGACATCTTGACCCCAATTAGCAAAGTCCAATCCCTGTTCTTCATCTGAGAGGTTCTTTAGCCTTCTCTGAGTGTGGTGGTGTACTCCTTATGGAGAAGTTCTTTAATTTCTTCCCCACACCTAACAGCTAGGTTTCTCTGCATTAGAAAAGAAGATGAGACTTTCTCTTGATGGGATTATCACCAAGGGATACACCTGGCCCAGTATGACTAAACCCTTATAGATTCGTTAACTGCTTCTTATTGTTTGTAACCTGGCAACCAATCTGAAGTGTCATGAAACATACATGTTTAATGTCTCCCTGTACTATAAATAAAGAGGCTCAGTTTGTCTGGGTAGCTCAAGCAGCTCAAGCAGTCGCTCAAGTATGGCACAAGTTGCTGGGGCTACCTAGGCTCAGGCTGCCTGTGTCCATTTCTACTCTATGTCTTTTTCCCATTCTTTCCAATTCCCTGGTCCTGGCAAGATGGAGGGCTTTCTCTTTCTCATCCTCTTTCTCTTCCTCACACAGCAGCCCCCTGATCATGATTCAGCTAGACCCAAGCCCTGGGGAAGACACTGACAAGAAAGAGACAGAGAGAAAGTGAGAAATCATCCCCCCCCAAGGGGATGGCCACACCACAATCCCTTCTCCTCCATTCTCCTCTAGGGATCTTGGGCACGCATACACACGCGCCTTGCATGAGTTTTAAGTTACCAGGTACAGGACTCAAACTACAGACGAATATCTGGGAGTCCAGAAACATAACCATTACACCATCTGCTGCTTCCTCATTTTAAACTTCTACCCAGTATCAGTTTATTCTAAATGTTCAGGTCATTTTGATAAATTGTGTTCTTAGAAGACCATGGAGGCTTTTACTAATATAAATGCTACTTTACTAAGTTGATTAGAATAAGCCACCAGACTTTAGCTACATATGGTTATATTTTCTAGTGACAAATTCTCAATATTCAAAGTTAATTTTTCATACAAATATTATATTTTGGAAAGAAATAAAATAGGTCTCTATGGCCAGTCTAAGGACACCATCTTACATGATTCACATTTCTAGTTTTGAATTGATTTTCAATCATCAATTTTAACCCCAAGGTTTCAGTAGATTCAAAATGATAAATTTTTTTTCTTTTCTTTTTTTTTTTAGTTTTTTTTTGCTACAGGGCAAATGTCCACGGAAAAAAATAACCAACTGTAAAATTAATAATTAATAATCAATGTGGTTTATTTACAAGCCAACTGTGAGTGACCTAGGCCCCGAGAAAAGACATGTATGATCATATACAGAGGTTCCTTTTATTTGTTTGAGATCGACAGACAACATTTAGTGAAAAGATTTTCCATTAGTCTGGCCGAAAAAGGCGGGACATGTAGAAGGGGAAAGGGGGCTTGTAGGTTTTAGGTAGGTTCCACAATTCTTAGGTTGGTGATTAGAAGGGAAGATCGGTGTCTTAGTTAAAGAAGGCTTAATCTAAATCTCAAGGAAAAGGGAAGTTCTGTGTCTTTGGAAGAGATGAGCAAAATAATATACTGTAATTGGTTGAAATATACATCTCAAAGATACTATGCCAGGAACAGAAGGTAGGAAGACTGCTGTTAATAGACAATAAATGGTCTGTTAATGTTTGTGGGCATGACTCCCCAGTCCCCTTTTGAAAAGATTTTGGAAAAATAGGAAAAGTAGTCAGACTTCTGTCCACACAAATGTGCTCACTGGAGAGAGACAGAGAGAGGTGATGTGTGAAGTCACTCCCTAGGGGGGTTGGCCATGCCACAAACCCTTCTCCTCCATTCTCCTCTTGGGATTTAGGGCATGCATGCACAGATACCTGGTACAACTTTTTAGCCTCCAGATCTGGGATTTGAAGTGCTGATGGCCAAATGGGCATCCAGTGTGTTGACTACCACACTACCTACTCTTGACAGATAAACCAATTTTAATGTACATAGATCTTTATATAATTATAATATGCTTTTTTTTTTTGGAGAGATTTTTGCTATAGGGTGTGTACGCTCCCAGACAGACAGAGAGAGACATAGAGACAGAAAGTGAGAAATCGCCCCCCGGGGGGATGGCCACGCCGCAATCCCTTCTCCTCCATTCTCCTCTTGGGATCTTGGGCACGCACACACACGTGTCCGGCGTGAGTTTTAAGCCACTGGGTCCGGGATGCAAACCGCGGTTGACTACGTGGGAGTCCAGCGACATAGCCATTACATTAACTGCTGGTTCTCTATAATGTGCTTTTTAACATTTCTTTTCAATGGATTTTTAAAATTTTATAGCATTGTATACTTTATCATATTGAAGATAACTAAACAAAGGAAAGACTAGGAACCCCCGTATTAGAAAAATCATCTTCGGGACCAGCAGATGACGTAATGGCTATATTGCTAGACTGCCATGTAGTTGACCACGGTTTTAATCCTAGACCCGGTGACTTAAAATCATGCCAGGTGCATGCATATCCAAGATCATGAGAGGAGAATGGAGAGAAGGGATTGCAGCATGACCACACCCTTTGGGGAAGTGCTTTCTGTCTTCCTCCCTGGTGAGTATGTGCCCTCTAGCAATTAACAAGTAAAAATAGAAAATTACTTTTAGATGGAAAGTTGGTTAGTTTTTGTTTTTGTTTTATTTACATTTTGGTATGGAAAACTTTTTTTTAGAAATTTTTAAGGATGGAACAGGCAGTTGAGTGCTGGTTACGGTGGCTAGATCTTACATAAAATGTGCAGTTCCAGTCCTAGATTCAGTGTCTTGAAAAACAGTGGGCACATGTGTGTATATGTGCCCCAAATCCCAAGAGTAGAATGGATGAGAAGGGACTGTGGCCTTACCCATAGTAGCAAACCATTAGGGGTGATTCCTTGCTTTCTCTCGTTCCCTATTTCTCTGTCACTGGCAAAGACATGTGTCCTAAAATGAAGGGGGAAACAAAAGAAACCTAGAAACAAGAAAAAGATATTTTATAGAGTAAAAATTCTCAAACTACTGAAGTATATTCTGTAAGATAGAAAATATTTCTAATAATATCAAAGATATAATGATCCCAAATCAGTAGAAATGTAAGCAGTTTTCCTTGGTCATAAGTGAAACCTGACATACTTCGGTTATGTTTTATTTCCAATTTTATGAAGAAATGCTGTCAATTTTTTGAACTTGTCTCATACACAGGTTATACTTTTATGACTTTTTAACTTAGAAGACTGTTAGATAAAAAAAATCTATAACAATGACTGGTTCTCCACTTATATTAGACAAATTTTAGATTTATTGGAATTTTAAAGCAAGAGATCAAGTTTCTCTTATTGCTTTATTTCATTATTAGAAACACGATGAAAATATCTGTACTCCATTTTCTTTTTTTAAATTTTTTTAAGATTTATTTAGTTTTATTTATTAATTCATTTATTTTAATTTGACCAGAGAGAGACACACAGAGAGAGAGAGAAAGTGAGAAAGCAAGCTACCAGGTCCAGGACTTGAACCATGGTCAGCCATGTGGGAGTGTCCAGAGCATTAACCACCACGCCACGTCCCATGTACTCCATTTTCTGATACAAAACTAATGTGTCATTTAATATATGCCTGCGAAGTATGAAATGTCACTGCTTTATGAAAATTTTGAAAAAAAATAGAATATGGTCAATTAATTTAATAATTTTTGTTCTTTACCAAATGATTGTTTTTGAATGGTAGGAAGAATGTCACATAGATTTTCTGTACTATAATCTCCAATTAAAGATTCTCTTGAAACAAGAGAAATGTATGCCAATATTTAATAATTAAGCTTTCCCCCTGATATCACAATACAAGTGGATGAAATAATGAGAAACTCCAAGGAATAGGTAATATCCTTATTTGTAACCAGCTGCACGAACTTATTTGCAGAAATGAAATGTTTCACAATGCAAATCTATCATAATCACTCATGTATTTTTATAATATAGATTAATATTCCAAATGTATTCATATTAATTGACAGTGTTATGTAAATTGAATGAAAAATGACTTTTTAAGAAAATTTAGAACAATGGTTTGCTAGTATGGGTAAATTTAGATTTGATTTTAATTTATCAAGTATCTATTCAAATTTGTTGTTAATTTTATTGTGCTGAAGTAATAGTCAATATATTTATTTAATTTGGGATGGGGTATTTTCTTTTCTTTTCTTTTCTTTTTTTTTGGAGAGGTTTTTTCGCAGTAGGGCGCATGTGCTCGCCAGACAGACAGAGAGAGACATAGAGACAGAAAGCGAGAAATCACCCCCTCCAGGGGGGATGGTGACACCTCAATCCTTTCTCCTTCATTCTCCTCTCAGGATCTTGGGCACGCACGCACACGTGCCCAGCGTGAGTTTTAAGCCACCGGGTCCGGGACGCGAACTGCGGTCGACTACGTGGGAGTCCAGCAACATAGCCATTACGCTAACTGCTGGTTCCCGGGATGGGGTATTTTTTAAACTGATATGATTTTGGTTTAAAAGTTAAACCTGTTTTATTTAAAAAGATGAACCTGAATCAGCAAGTGGCATGTTGGTTAAGGTGGCTGGAACCCAGATGGCCTATCATGAAGTTTGAGTCCCAGATGTCCCAGATGTGGAGGCTTGAAGAACATACCAGGCCTGTGTTAAGTACATGTCCAAAATCTTGTAAAGAACATTACCCAAGAGGTTTTATTTTATTTTTTTTTTTTCAATTTCCTTCTCTCTGTCTCTCTGTTTCCTATTTCAGTGAGCAAACATGCTTTCTGGCAAAACTGAAAAAAGGAAGTAAAAAGATGAACTGAGGATGCTGGATGGTGGTGTGGTAGCAAGCCAAAGCTCTGTTAAGACTGACCCACATGGGAAGTTTCTGGATTTTTATCCCATGATCTCCCCGCACATGCCAAGTCCTGGTGTCCATGATTCAGGCAGATGAAGACTGGGGGTGGCAGATGGATTGCAGGTGTCAGGACCTTGTGGGGGTGTTGCCTCGCTGTCTTTCTATATTTTTCTCTATCTCTGTCATTTATGGAAAAAATACAAATGAACTTTGAAGAGAAGTCACTTTTCAAAGACATTATTTTACAAAGCATCTGATGTAAAACTTCCTGAGACAAATATATTAAGGCACTGTACTACATTCAACACAGAATATTAAAGTGATTTTTTAAGTTACATATTTGGCTCGGATTTTACTTCTATAGAATATAATTAGAAGTGTGAGGTCAAATGCCTAGCAGAATTTTTTCAATGATATTTATAGACTTTTGAACTGGAGGTGATTCCCAGGATATCAGAAATCCAGAAATATGCTGTTACACAGATTTTGTTTTTATTTATAATTGCTTGGCACTATGATTATATTTGTTTTTAGACTAAAATATGTGAGAGTTATATTGAAATTAAATAACTTTAAGAAAAAAATCTATACGACTATAAATGATAAAACTGTTTACTTGATTGAAGAGAAAAGCAAATGAGTAATATATGATTCCTTATTTTTCTCACTATTGGATTATAACAAAGAGAGTTGTTTTTTTTATAGTGACCATAATCATGTTATTTATCCATGAGTTGAAAAAAAGTAGTATTTTCTACAGTCACATTCATCTTTTTTTTTTTTTCTTTTTGAAGAGCATACTAATGTTCATAGACAGTATAGCCTTCACACTAAAAAGCAGTTCTTGGTAACTTTCAGTTATGATTCTTTCAAGTAGTAAATACATGAAGTTATTCTTCCTTTCTGTTTTCTGTTGGAAATTATCATTTAAAGGATAGTTTCATTGTTTTTTTAAATGTTATATTATTTTCTAAATAATTCTTTTCATGAAAATGTGTTTAAAGTTTGTTCTTTTATTTTTCATGATGTTTAGTCTTTGCAAAAAAAAAAAAAAAAAAAAAAAAAACTCGTATAGATTACTACCACATGAGACAAAAATTAGGGAATGAATACAGGGAAAAGTGAAATACGCTTTCACCCACATAAGAGTTGTAAATCAGCTAGCTCACCTTTACACTATTTCTACAAGAAATCTTATTAGAAAATGACATTGCTTAGTTGAAATTTACAAGTACTTGATAGGATTATTCATTTCTAACTTTTAGTATTCCCGGGAGTCACAATAATCCTATAATCACTACGATGGTCAGCATAACGTAGAAATTCCTTATAGCAGGTCCTATTGGGACTGGACTAGTGGGCTAGTCCTGCTCCCCCAATTTCACCCTCAAGCTGCATGGGCTGGGTGATGGCAAGTGAGTAAGGCTGCACCTGTGCTCATAGCTGCTCCCCATGGCTCGTGTTGCCACCTGGGCTCAGCCTCCTATCAGCTCAGCTCAGCATTGGATTCTCATGGGAGCATGAGCCCTATTGTGTGATTATTTCATTTTATATAACAATGTGAGAGTGGTGGGAATAGGCCACGTGGTGCATATGGTATGTTTGGGTCATCCTGGGTCCAATTTCCATCCCCTCATCCATGGACAGATCGTCCTTCACAAGGCCAGTCTATAGTTCCAAGAAGGTTGGGGACTGCTGCCTATGGAGCACATAGATTTTTACTAAAAACAGTTCAGATTTGTCTGTAAATTTGTCATCTATGCAGCATTATTTAAATTATATTTAAAATTAGTAAATGATTTTTAAAATTAGTAATACATGGAAACCAAGTTTTAGGACAAGAGTCATTTAATAGTGAAACAAAAATAATGATTAAACAAATAAAATTTAGAAACCTAAAACATATTGTCCTTGAATTATTTTTGTTTCTTAAAGTACAGACGATTAATATGAGAAAGAATCAACACTGAAATTGATAGACCCTGAGGCATTACTGAAAAAGGCTTCCAGATTTCAGCTAAGATTAATGTCTTCAAAGTGAGAATGTATTTAAGTTGTCTCACTTCTCTTATTAACATTTCAGTCAAAAGAAGAATATAAGAATATAACTTGTATTTATTTTCATCTATGGTGATATTTTTAAATGACTGAAAAGGAATATTTTGACTTCTAAAGCCCTATCATTTCTTGGCAGCAGTATTGAATGTGAGCGGCTATTTCGAGGAATCTGAAAGAAATACAACATTGACAAATCTAAATTTGGGTATTTATTACAACTTTTGGTGGATAGGTTTGGTAATAATAATCTGGAGTTGAGTGATTGCTATGCTAGATAAAATTCATTGAAGTATTGTAATAATAATTTTATATTATTTTTTAATAGGAACAAAGAAGTTCATGAGCAGTTCTAGCTATACATTAATATCAATTTTCGTTTTACTTATTAACAAGAAATTTTGAAAGTAAATGTATTATTTGAAGTACAGGATAGATATGTGCTTGCCTCTTCAAGGCTGTGTGTGTGTGTGTGTGTGTGTGTGTGTGTGTGTATGAATGCTTGTGTATGTCCCTATATCACATGTATTATATGAAACTAGGAACATCATAATTTGGTAGATATAAGATCTCAGCAACACAGAACTGGGATTCCAAGGGACTTTGACATATATCAGGTTATTGGGAAAGTCGTGACACATTTTTGCATAGAAAACCAGAAAAATATGTCATGACTTTCTTGATGACCTAATAGATAAACCATGTAGTATACTAAAGTAAAAGCAGCAGTGAGGCCATGAAGTTGGATAAATAGTGTACAACACAGAGTGCTCCATTTTTAAATCTAAAAATTCTAAAATGTTGGACAAAAAAAGCAAATGCTTGTATAGACATTTGAAGTTTGAGAAGGATGAGAATACCAGGTGAGAAATCACAGGGGTTTTAGGAACATAGACTAATCATGAATATTGTATCAGTGAGAGAATAAAGGTCACACAAGCATCAAAAATAAAGATGAAGCAAATTGAATGTATGCAGGCATATATACCCAGATGCATACGTATACATATACCTACATGTAAACACGTCCATTTATATACACACATATATTACTACATTAAAAAGTACTGAGCTAATAAATAAATAAAAAATAGTGAAGTAACCAGCAGTCATAAAGTGGTACATAGTAGGTGCTCAATAAGTCTTTTCTTTATTTTAGAGGTTTTTGCTATAGGGCACATGTGTTCTCAGGAGAGAGAGAAAGAGACAGAGACAGTGAGAAGGAAAGTGAGAAATCTCTCCCCCCAGGGGGATGACCAGACCGAAATCCCTTCTCCTCCATTCTCCTCCTGGGATCTTGGGCATGCTCACACACACACACACACACACACACACACACACACACAGTCTAGTTTCAAACAACCGGTCTGGGACTTCACCATGATTAGCCATGTGGAGGTCCAGATATAGCCACTACGAAATCTGCTGGCCTTATTCAATAATCTTGATCCCTCAAATTTGCCACTCTATCCCCTTATAATATTTTGAAACTCTAATGTCCAATATTACTGGCTTTCTTTGTTAGGTAGAATAATGACCTGTCAAACATCCTGGTCCCCGGGACCTGTGAACAGGTTATTCTAAGCAAAGATGTGAAGTTACAGATGGAATCAAGAAACCCTGATTTATGGGATTATCTTTTATTATCTTGGTGAACCCAAATATAATTACAAGTGTCCTTAAAGTGGAAAAGTAAGGAAAAAAGAAAAAATCAGTGTCACATTGATATGATATGAAACTGTCTTCATTTCAAGCAGAACATTGCTGCCTTTGAGGATGCAAAAGATTTGCAATTCGAGGAATGTGAAGAGCCTCTGGAAGCTGAAAAGTTCAAGAAACATTCTACTCTTGAGTTCTAGGAGGAAATGTAACCAGGAGACACCTTGATTTCCGCCCAGAGAGATTCATTTAAAATCTATGGTCTCCGGAACTCTAAAAAGATACATCTTATTAGCCTGAAGAACAAATTTGTGGTGCTCTTGTTGACAGCACATATACTAAAATTAGAATGAAACAGAGATTACCATGCCCCTGAACAAGAATGGCATGCAAATATGTGAAGTGTTCTGTATTTTTAATGTATATAATAATGTTTGACTTGACTAATATTCACTATATTCATGTTGGGAAAAATCATGTTGTACACTGTAAAGATGTGGAGTGATTAAATGTAAACTTAAAAAGCAAATTTGTTATACCAGCAACACAAAATGAATGCAATAACCACACAGTCATTCCCATCTCACCTTTTTCAGAATGTAAAAATTAAAAAAATATATATTTGGTATTCCATGAACTCTTAGTGCTAACATAGAAGTATGTGATCCATTTCTAATGAATGAATCTTAATAAATTAAATTAGAATAACAAACCTTGGAAAAGATATATCTTTCTTAAGGTAAGAGATATATAAAAGAGAACCAATCATTTTAGTTGAATATGGTCCTGTGTACACGTAATATCTGGAACTATGAAAACTGAGGATACAGGAACAGCATTAAACATCTCTACTTATGGACTTCTTATTATAAGGGATAATTGTATTTTCTTTCCTCTTAGGTCATTATGGCTTGAATACAATGCTTCTGGACACTAAAATCAATCCAAGGGACAAATTACCAGATACTTTATTGGCAATCAGAATGTCTTGTGATTTCATTTACTCAGAAAACCTACCTTAAAATACTTCAAAAAATTAATAATGTTTGTCTGCCATTTTTTTTATCTCAATGAGTCTCTGCTGAACACAGATTTTCATGAGAGGTCACATTTTTATTATTTTGTCTTTAAACTTTGCAAAAGGGCTGTAAAATTCTTTGGATCATGGTTCATGATTTCAATATTTTTGAGGAATTAGAATATTTGCTAGTGTCCTATGTGAAGTTCTACACTCATGATTCTTCAAAGTTTTATGTCTTTAAATAGATAATTCATAAATTTATCTCCCACAATATTATTTGATGAGCCAAGGAATCTGAACTAAATTGGAGTCAATAACCACGTTGTTAAATATTTTTAACCATTAAGGGTTTCAAACAAGAAGTCGACAAGAATATATGATGAGAATTTTGATAAAAACCCATATTCAAATTTATGAGTGTTGTACGTTTTTCACTGGAGGATTTTATTTTAAGCATCATTTTCTGACAGGTTTAGCTGTTTTCTATGAGTTTAAGGAAGAAATTATCATCTTTGTAGAGAATTCCAGCTTACTTCCTTAGAGGAACTGACAGTGGAATTAATCAAAGTCTGTTGCAACAACAACAAAAAAATCCCAATTACACCATTCCAGATGAAATCAGAAATGATGCATACTAGAAACTGCCACTTTAAACGTGATTCTTTGTACTGCCAAGTTTATTCTTGGAATTACTGCAGCACGCAAGCCAAACTATCTTATTGTGAGATAATATAGGCATCAGTCTCCAAATCTAGTTACATTCCGCCGACAGGTAGTTATTTAGGGAGACCATCTACAGGGAGTGATTGGAGTCCCATCTGTTTAAGGACCTGCTGCCAGAGATGGCAAAAGATAGGGAAGATCCATCATTCTAAGTGGGGGATCAATGGCTGAGAGCATACTGTGAGAAAGTAAGTCAAGAGCATGTTATTGCTTATTGGTGAAAATCAGAATGACATTGACCCTCTCTAAATCATGTATTATTGGATTTAGGGACACTGTTTTAGCTGTGAGTGATCCATGAAACTTGTTAAAGTCATTCAAACAGCAGTTGGACAAGGTACTTCAAGTCAGTACCTATCATTAAAAAGAATCAAAGTATGTCCATTCAATCACTCTTCAGAGGAAAAGAAAAAATGTCAATGTTGTGTGACTCTCAGATCTCTCTTCTAGTATCTTTTAAGGTGAAACACACAAGTGAGCATTTGATACTCAAACACAATTTTCTCCCTTCAAGCAGATGGGTTGTCTACTTGCACAGGGTACATGTAGCTCAATCAGTCAGGCAATCAAGGACTATTAAGTCAGAAGGGGATCCAAGATATACTTAGTAAATTCTTTGCAAATTAATTGTGACCTAAAGCAGCTAAGTGACTATCTCCATGTCTAAACAATCACAACAACAACAAAAGACTGTTGGAGGACTGAGATATAAACCAGAACCAAATTTCCTTTACTATTTCATCATCTTTCTATAATATGATCTCAATTAGTCACTTCTCAACTGATTTATGTTTGAGGAGATATAATCATTATGTATCAGACAATAAAAGTAATACAACATAATTTACCTGTTATGACCTGATGGAAATGGTACCAGATAGTAATTCCTCATTCTTGCTATACTGCATAAGCCTGAAGAGTAAAAATTGAAGTTTTCAGAATCTAGCAATAATAATCTTTATGTTATTAAAGTTCAAACAACTAGATTAACTCATACATGTTTTGAAAGTTTATAGTATAGTCAATATTGCAATTTTTCAAGAATATCATAGAAACATTTGGTTTTTCTTTGGTCGCATTATGCACGTCCCTGGTTACTGAGATGCAGGCACCAATTCTGTGGATCTAATAAGTACAGGCGTAGTTTGAAGTTACTAGATGTGGAAATAACTTTTTCATGTCCAGGTTACAGCTAACGTATTCCTGTGATCAAGATGCAGTAGCTTCCTGTCTCCTCTTGATTATGGTATAGCTAGTCAATTCTCCAGGCTTCTGGTTTAATGGTCTTTTTCTATACAGCATTTCTGGGTGCTCAGTCAATGGAAAATATGTTCTTACCTTCTAGGAATTTATTGAGCACATATTTTTTTCCTTTATTAAATTCATTTATCTCTATTTGCAATAGTCAGTATATACCTGTTACCTGTAACTGAACCCTAATACAAAATTGTTTGGGATAGCATATATTGACTGAAATATTCAGATGGAAAAGATATGAATTAAGACTTGAATAGTATAAGATGACTTCAAAAGGAAATAGTTCTAAAGTTATATTTAATAACATCTAAGATTTGACCACCCAAAGGATGACAAAATGCCAATTCATATGTGAGAAGCAACTTCAATTTATAACAGCAACTTTTCATACACCTAATTTTCAACTCTGTTCCCAAAGCCCACCATACAGCCTGTATGTAAATGCAGTGGGTTTGAATCGCTGAAGAGAAAGGCTTGAATACAGCAGAAACTGGAAGAAATATTATACATATAGTTGAGTTAATGGGGAAATTAAATTGAGAAGGCCTCACAAAAATGGAAGCTATTGAAGGAAATTGTCTTTGAAGGGTTTTGAAAAGGGAGTGACATGATAAAAATGATGTTTGAAGCACAACATGGGCAGTAATATAAAAGGCAGTAGAGGAGCTGTGCTAGAGAAATATTAAGATTAATGATGCTGGAAAAGGAGGCATAAATACAAGAACAGGTCTTTTAGGGAGGAGTAGTTCTATAGCATCAGAATTTGTTTTAGTGAGCAGTTGGCTTTGGAAGATAAACATTAATATGGATTTTAATATAAGAGTATAATTGAGATGAGGCCATAGGTATAAGTAAAGATTTGTATAAGCTAGAAAGAGGGCACTTGTGTGCTGTATGATACAAGAGTTTTCAGGAAATGAGAGACATTATGTTCTGCAGCCTGTGGGCTGTAGTGTTGTAGAAAGCTTTAGTAATTAGAATCTGGTGAAATAGGATACTTGAAGAGTTATTTGGGAAGTTCACTAGGAAAATGACAAAGGTCATGGGCTAGAATAAAGCCTGGCATTATAAATATTATCCAGATCAATTCTATCCCTGGAATTTTGCAGCCCAGACGTGGTACTTGAGGAAATAAATTTGTATACTCTTTTACAAAATGTGTGTAAACATAGTAACCCTAGATAATCTGAAAAATAAATACATTTTAATAAATACTGATGGAAATATTTCTAAGTCAACTTCAGTTTTAATATGAATGGAAATCACTTGTAAGAATTCCATATAAATGATTTTTACTTATTTAAAAATTTATTAAAGTATATTTATTTCTTAAATTAGAAATAGAGAGAGAGAGATACAACACCCCTGAAGGGTCTAGATGCTATGCTTCAGCCAACACAGGTCACAGGTGCATATATGCCCAACAGTCAGATAATTCTCCTGGATATGAACTGGCAACCTTCCCATGTGGGTATACCTCACAGAAAATTGCATTTTACCACTGCATCGCCAACTGAGTTTTCAAGTTTCAAGATGCAATAAAATCTTCTGTAAGGAAGGAAAATTAGTATTCTGAAGAGCCATTTGCTCCATTATGAGAAGGGACAGAATACAGTATGAGAAGGGACAGAATACACCCTCTAATAGGAAGACTCATCTGCCCCAACCCCATCTAGTTAGCCTTGTATTTGAGACACATTTTGGGAACACACATTTCTTTCTCAGGCTAAGGAGTTATCTCACCCCAGCTAACCTCTGTTTACCTGAGGTGTGAAAACTCATGGGCCTAAAGAGTTCTGTGCTTGGTCATACAGGAGACTTTCCTTCTCAGTCCCTGCTGGAAATAATCCTATGGGAGAACTCTCTGTGCTAGTTCCTGCTGGTGCCCCATTGTCAACAGAGGGAGCTGCAATCTGTATTTGAGGAGTGAAAGGGAGCAGAGTTGAATCAAAAGGAAACACTAAGCAAAGGACTTTTGCAGGAGACAGTATCAGACTCACTCTGTGAGGACAGAGAATTATGCTATTCCTGGTCCTGTAGGTGATACAACTTTCCATCCGTATTTTAAACTACACTTCATTTGAAAGATAGAAACTACTCTGTCTTCTTCCTTCTCATCGATGTCCTCCAGTTTGGTAGTGACAAAGTCTTCCTGAAGCACAATTTTTATTCTTGCAGAAATATTTTCAGACAATTTAGAAGCTATCAAGAAGGTGGAAATCTATGCCAAAGAGATAGCAGCCTGGAAGGTGGCAGTCTGTCTTTGATAGATTTTAAGACAGTGACATGAGCTGAGCCTGAGAACCTTTGGTCAGAACTGCTGATTAACGCTGCATCAGGTTTCCATCTCTGCAGAAGAAAAGGATATATTTACCTCACTGTTAACTACTACCCTGTGGGCTATTCCTTGGATGACCTGGAGAATAAACTGGAGAATTAGGGAAGAAGATAAAAGACAGTAAGTTATGGTGGTGTGGCTTCAATGCATGGAGTTGGGACTCATCTGCTCAGAAATGTCAGGAAAAGTCACTGACTCAGAATTTCTCTCTCACATGCATCCCTGGGCCTGTTGTAGGTGAGTCATAGGATAAGATCTGCTCAAAATAAGTCTGGTGCCTGAGCATCAGGACTACCTGAGCAGTGATAACCTGAGACTGACAATTAGACATAGTGATACAAGGTTGTGCCAAGCTCCATTTCAATCAGAGACCTGAGGAGCCAAAGGCTAGTTGTGAGCACCATGATCTTAACATGATCTTATTCTTCCCATGCCAAGAATTTAAGACTTGCACATAACACAAGTTGATTGGCATAGGAGAAGAACAAAGAGAGATAGACGTTACTCCTGTCTTGTTAACCTACTTTTCAGTTAAGTCAGTAAAGATCATGTATGTTAAATAGTTCAACATTTGTTTAATAAATTAATAAAGTTGAGGGTTTCTTTGTTTACTTGTTTTTTAGGGTTTTTTTGCCTTAGGGTGCATGCACTTGCTAGAGAAAAACAGACAGTGAGAAGGAAAGTGAGAGCTCTCCACCCACTCTGAGGAAGATGACCATGATGCAATCCTTTCTTCTCCATTCAAGACGCAAACCGTAGTCAACCATATAGGATTCCTGTGCCGTAGCTGCCTGCTAACCTGTTTTTGTTTTTTTATTTAATTCATTTATTTTTATTTTCTATTGCATGTGTGTGCTTTCCAGAGAACAAAAAAAGAGAGGGAGGTGGAGAGAGAGAGAGAGAGAGAAAGAAAGAAAGTGAACAAAGCACTCCTAGTGGGGCATGGTCATGCTGCAATCCCTTCTCCATTTTCCCATCTTGTTGAAATTTTGCCCATGCATATATAAGGGCCCAGCACATTTTTTCAAGCCACTGAGGCTAATGTTTTTGGTTTTTCAAGTAGGATGTTTGTCCTTCTGCCTTGAATCCCAGCTGAGACTATATACACATACCAACACAACTAATTTCTGACTTTTTTTTTTTTTCCGTGGAGATTTTAGATAGGGCCTCTATATTTCCCAGGACAGCCTCAAACTCATGATCCTCTTGATTCAATGTCCTCAAGTCTCTAAGATTACAGGTCCTTGTTGCCATGTTCAGCCTCTAGATTGGACCTGGAATTGAACCCTGGATTTATATGTGGTCCCAATTTTTGGAGCACAGTGACATAGCAATGTGTCACACTGGGACTGGGTCAAAGAGCTGAGTTTTGAACCCGTTTAGAAATAATGCCTGCAGGTCAGGTACTAAACTAATATAAACAAAACTGATTCATGTCCTCATAAAGTTTATAATCTAATGGAGCAGACAAATAATACAGAAGAAAAAAATTACTGAGAGTCTATTGTATCAGCAGATGAGTATGCTACAATAATGTAAGATGAACCTATTGTGGATCTAGTGATTGGCACTCAACATCTAGTTCTGTCTCCCTCTGCTTTGCTCTCTGCTTTACAATGGCAAGAAAATTTGCAGTAGAAGTTGGAGTCAGGTAGAAGTCTATGACTTAGAAGATCCAAGATGATATGTTAAAAATAAAAGAAAAACTTTTGGGCTTAGTGCTTCCATAAAACATTGTTGTAATTGACTTCTTTATTCCAACTGCAGTCTAGTCACTTGCTTTGTAGGAGTCGAAGGGTTGTGACTGTTAATTAGTGAAACTCATTAATGCTTGAATTCTATGCCCTTTTCTTTCTTTCAAGAGAAACTTTATTCAGTTCATTCACGAAACATTGGCACAATAAATTTCACTTACAAATTCAGATAAAAGCTTCAAGGTATAAAATTGTACATACTGGGGACCAGATGGCATAATGGTTATTTACTGGACTCCCATGTAGCCAACTGTGGTTCCAATCCCAGACCCGGTGGCTTAAACTCATGCCGGGCATGTGTGTGTGTATGTGTGCCCAAGATCCTGAGATGAGAATGGAGGAGAAAGGATTGCTGTGTGGCCATCCCCCCTGGGGGATGATTTCTCGCTTTCTGTCTCTCTATCTCTTTCTGTCATGTAGGAGAGTTCACACACCCTATCGCAAAAACCTCTCCAAAGAAGAAAAAGAATAAATATAAAATAAAATTGCATATACCAAAAATACAAATGAGATTTATAACAATAACTTACAGATACAAACTAATAATAAACTACATTTTCATGAAAGACTAAACATTTTTCACACTATTCAGTCCTTTTCTTTAGACAAAGTGCTCTTTAGATAACAGACAAATTAACAGATTCATGCTAGAGTGAACTATTTCCAGACAGTACAAAAGAAATCTTCAATGTTTCTCTTGTAAACAGAAGTTTATCATTTATAGTCTTTAAAAAATTGTGCTCTTGAACTTTCATAATTTGATAAAGTGTTCATGAAATAATCTGCAGACTAGACCATATTTCTATGATCTTGAGTTTGGTAATTCCAGAAATGACCTGATTCCCCATCTTCCTGATAATGGCAGTGGAACGACTGCCTGGCTAAGCAGCTCCCTGCACTTGTTTGGTAGTCATTGCTGGTGACCTCAGTGCCTACGCCCTGTAACTGAGGCCTAATTGATAAAGGGTTTTTATTAGGAAAAGCATTTCTGAAGAAATAACTCTCATGTTAACTGAAGAACAAAATGGAATTGACTAGGTGATGACTGAAGGCAGAAGGAACAGCACAGACAAAATCCTTATACTGGAAAGGAAAAGTTTTCTAAAATATTGAAGATAAGTCAAAGTGACTAGATTGTATGTGTGGTGGGAGAGGATGGTGGGGAGGGGAGGTTCCTTCAAGATGGATAATGCTAGAGATGGAGTTAGAATGTTTATCATACAGAAACACTTAGATTTCCAAAAGTGTAAGAAGTGATAGAAGATAGTAAAGAAGAGTAATACACACTTTAAAAAATTGATCTCTCTAGTCGTTTTTAAAGAATAGTCTAAGAAAGAGCAGAAGAAGATGCAAAGAATGCAATTGGAAAACTATTGCAATAGATTAGGCAAAATTTGATGCCAACATATAAGAGGATGATCATATTGAAGAGGTAAGTTAGCAGATTTAAATATAGTTTAAGTCATGGAACTTAGTAGATAAGTGGCGGAACAAAAAGGTGGGGATTTTTTTTTTCTGCCTTTCCCCTCCCTCTACACCCAAGTCTTAGCGGTTAATAAACCAGGAGAAATACCAGACTGGATCAAGTCAGCTAAAAAAGAGAAGACATCACTTTTCCCAACAAGCAATTCTTTAACTCCAGACTAAGACTCTGTTCTCTTAGTATTTGGTATTCTCCGTTCAGACCACTGTGTAACTAGCTACACGCTTCCTGGAGGTAGAGCATGATTTCAGAATGAAGTAGGGAACTCTCCTGTCCAAAGCTTAGTACATTCTCTACATTATCTTTTTCTAGAAACCATCTTTTATTTCTATTAATTATTATGTTAAAAATGTTTTTAGAATTATGTATTTAATTTTTTTATTTATAATTTTTCCTATAGGACATGTGTGCTCGCCAGAGAGAGACAGAGAAAGAGAGAGAGAGAGAAAGTGAGAAAGCAAGGTCCAGATCAGGGATTGAACCACAGTTGGCCATATGGGAGTCTAGTACCTTTACCACTGTGCCATTTGCTGGCCCCTGCTAATTATTCTTAAATGTGCATTACCTATCTATTACCTTTATATCATAATAAAGATTCATAACCTATAGCGGGCTATGTAGGTACAGATACTGATGAAACAATTTTCAACATTTTTTATTAATTGGGAATAAAAATGATTGTTAAATCTGAGTCTTAATTGTCAAACGTGTGTTGAAATGCATATAAAAATGCCTCCAATTAAAATTTTAACTTATAATATTATTTTAATGTAGATGCATTGTCATCTGTCCTGAGAAGAAAAACAAGCTTGTTTTTGAACTATCAGTCCCTTTAATTCAGTTTAGATCCCATTACTAATATCTTCATTGTAAAGAAGTTTCAGCAGTGATAACTCGCTCTTTCCTAAAGTGCTCTTCTTTTGTCACAGATTATTTTTGGTAAAGTCAGCACGTTATTATCCTTCTTGTCATGATCACTGGGTCTCACACACACATGATCACAAGACAGGATGTATGTAGAAAGCAATGTGAGCTATCTCACGATCGCAGGTCTCCAGGGAATAAAAATGTATTCCAACGTCAGAGCCAAATTTAAATAAGTACTGTAAAATTATAATACTGAGTACAAACCGTTTACCTGGCCTCTTCCCATTCAACGCAGCAAATAGGACCACTGCAGAGATTGTGAAATAATGTCAAGAGCTTTGGACAGAATGTCGAAAGACTAATCTCTAGCTCTTTCACTAACTGTTATTTAAGCAATTTCTCTAGTATCTGTGGACCTCAATTTCTTCATTTGTAAAATGAAGGACTAAAGCCCGATGGTGACCAACACTAATATATTTAATTATTAATAAGACATTTAGTTTTCAGAGTAAGCACTCGAGTAAGGACCAAACTTCGTCAAGCAGCATTTTAAATTGCAATTATAATGGATACTTTATTTACATGATTTTTAAAGAGAAAATAATTAATAATTAATCAATTAGAGTCATTTTATAAATATTTACAATTGCTTTATGTAAATTTGTCTTTATATATTTTGAGACTTTATTATTAATTGTCTATACATTTAATATAAATCCTTTTGTGGACTTGAAATCTCTATCCAATTGCCCTCTTTTTATCTGACAATACATAGTCTATAGACAAATTAGCCTTTCACTAATATATCTATATATTTGTTTCCGGCAATTGTATTTTCTAAAAATAACATCTTTTTATTTGTTTTTACTATTTGCATACTTACATATTTTAGATATGGCTTGTGTAGAAGGAATAGTGTAATTTAGAAAATTTAATATCAAAATAATTGTCTTTATTTATTTTTAAATATATTTTATTTTAATTTCTTTTATGTATTCAATCACTATACATTACTTGGCTTGTGAAGTGAATTTTCACACCAGTCCTGGTGGGGATACTACACATGTTATCATCAACAGATCATAAGTCATTTCTGTGTCCCATAACTGTCTTGCCTCTCTAATTTTCTTCTAACTGGATTATTTTACTAATTTGTGTTTACTATCAATATTGATATATTTGAATGTATATCTATTAATCTTTTCTGTTCATTTGATTGTTTTTACCATTTCTGTGTTCCTTATCATCTGTTGTCTTTTATATTTTCCAATTAATTTTATCAATCCATCATTTCTTAAATATTTTTCATTTAACATTTTTTTTAGGTAAATGGAAATTTTTTCCGTCAGTTACTTGGACAATCACAATTTGCATGCTTGATTTTTTTTAAGTCTAAAGGTAGTCATCGTATTTTTCTTTATTCCTTACAGAACAAAAGACTTTGAACACTAACTATATTTAGCTCTTTTTCCACCATTGGTTTTTGTCTTCTACTCTCCTATTAAGAGATAAGCTAGAAGGTCTTAGAACTCATCTCTTTAAAATATAATCATTGGGGGCAGTAGGTGGCATGGTGATTAATGGCACTGTACGCCCATATGACTAACATGTGATTTGAGTCCCGGACCTGACAGCTTGATTTCTTTCTCTCTTTCTCTGTCCCTTTCTGGTCAAATTAAAGTAAATAAAAACTAAATAAATAAAGGTAAAAAAAATATAAACTTAATTTTTTTCAAAAATAGGTAAAGTCATCGGGAAGCAGCAGTTGGCGTAATGGCTATGTCGCTGGACTCCCATGTAGTCGACCGCGGTTCGCGTCTCGGACCTGGTGGCTTAAATCTCACGCCGGGCGCGTGTGCGTGCGTGCCCAAGATCCCGAGAGAAGAATGGAGGAGAAGGGATTGCGGCATGACCATCCCCCCTGGGGGGTGATTTCTCGCTTTTTGTCTCTATGTCTCTGTCTGTCTGGCGAGCGCACGCGCCCTATAGCGAAAACTGCTCCAAAAAAAAAAAAAAAAAAAAGGTAAAGTCATCAAAAAAAGATAGCTTACTTTTCTCCCAGTTTCCATGGGACTATGGGAGCCAACGAAACTTTGTCTGGAATCAGCTCCTAGTTGCAAAGCCATCTCTCCTGTCATAAAATATGTGAACTTTACTTTTCATTTGGTTAAAGGTAGTTAACATATATAGGTGGCTACTTGAATAATCTAATTGACAATTGGTGTTGTAAATTCCTCTTAATGGAGGACTACTTTTCCTTACATTTCTGAGATTATT
Organism: Tupaia belangeri chinensis; assembly: GCF_000334495.1. Lineage (NCBI taxonomy): Eukaryota > Metazoa > Chordata > Mammalia > Scandentia > Tupaiidae > Tupaia > Tupaia belangeri. Next base: position 3,849,638 of record NW_006159439.1, on the reverse strand, counting down.
TGCATCTGCTTGACTACACAAAAAGATGAGATTCTATGCTGTCTTTACAATTTCTAGAAGACTGCCTGTGTGCTTATTCGATTTTGGTTTAACTATTATTCATTAATAAAACTATCGGACCAGCAGTTGGCATAATGGCTTTGAAAATAAATACTTGTAAAATTATTTGAAAATTCTTTGAGAATGAAGTGTGTTTCTCCAGAAAGAATTTCTTCTCTCATTTCCACTAGTAAACTAGAGGGCTATTGGACAGACCTTTTGGATTTATGACTGTGCCAAGCCTCTTGAGTAACAGAAATCAGGGCTGTGTATTAGATGTCTACTGCTATGGAACATATGCATTGCAAATGGAGTCAGAATGGTTTAGTCTGGGTTCTTCACCTCCTATCTTATGTCTGAAGGCCACAGGGTAGACAACTTTTATTAGTTGTACTGCTCTAACACATTTGTTTTGCAATGATGCCTTTTCTGTTTTATGCCATGAAATCTAACACCCATGTGGGTGTGCAACTGTCTAGCTTTGGCCATGAGCTACTATTGTCTGCAGCCCCTTTTAGAGAAAGGTGTACCTGGTCAGCTAGCCCAGCTCAGCACTATTCTGCACTGCTGTGCCCTGTTCTGCTCATTGAGGCTCTGCTCGGTTTCGGTTCAGATTGGTAAATCCTGATGACTTTGGTTTGGTTTGGCCTTGGCTCAGCTCAGCATAGCTCATCTCCATGCACTGTGAGCTCCAAAAGGGAGGAAGTTTGTGCATATTACTAGCTCTAAGACAGAGGAAGTGCTTGTGAACACTGCCATGGGCTTTGTGAGCCTACTAAGAGCTCTGTGAGCTCCCACTAAATTCAGTCAATAAACAAGATGACACCAGTGCCTTGTGTCTTTTTCTGACTCCTTCTGTCTCTGTTAAATCTAGCTGTCAGAGAAGAAAAGAACCTTGCAAACCACATATTACTCCAAATTTAACATCTCAAAATGTGTCACATATCTAGGAGCCACTTATTTGAGTGATACTGGATTAGAATCTTCTATGAGGTTGCAGTCAAAATGCCGTCTGGGGATAAAGTGATCTGAAGATTTAACTGGGGCTGGAGAATACACTTATAAGAAAACTCACGTACCTGGCTGATGGTGAGAGACTTCATATCTTAGTTCCATGTACTTTTTCATAGAGATCAGCTCCCCCCCAGAGCAAACAATCTGTGCAACTCAGATAAAAGAGAAAGAATCTTTTATTACATAGATTTTGATGTTGCACACTGTCGCTTTCCCTTTATTAGAAATCATCAAGTCCAGCCTACAGTCAGGAAGAAAATTAGTTTCCACCTCTTACAGGGAGAAATATGAAAAAGTTGTCAACCTATTTAAAACTACCATAGGCTGTGAATTCAGCTGAGGGATGTCTCGTCATTTTGCTTTTTAAGCATAGTTATTTTCCTTGTTATAATCTGTATCAAGGCAGGCTTTATTACAGTCATTTAAGAAAAGAGAATAGCTAAGGTAATCTTTACTGATATTTATATTTACATTGAGAGTATAGGCCTTAGGGGTCAGGCCCTAGGCTTTGTTTTTTGGAACTCACATTTTGTTAGAGTAATAAAACTATGCCTCATTTCTAATGATTTGGAAAATATTCTCAGATAAAATAATGTTCCACTTATCTCTGATTTTCATATATATATATATATGTAGATATATTTAATATAATACTTTATTTTATAATCTTTTATACATTCAATCACTATATATAACTTAACTTGTAAAGTGAATTCTCCCAACATGAATACACTTAAGAGAGAGATTTTTACTATAGGATGAATGTGCTCATGAGAGATACAGAAAGAAACAGAGAGATAGAAAATAAGAAATCACCACCCAGGGAGGATGGCCACACTGCAATTTCTTCTCCTCCATTCTCCTATAGAGGATCTTGGGTATGCATGCACACACATCCAGCATGAGTTTTAAGCTGCTGGGTCTGGAATTTGAATCACGGTTGACTATGTGGGAGTCCAGCAATGTAGCCATTATGCCATCTGCTGGTTCCATAATCTTTGTTTTATGATGAAAATGATGAAGATGATGATGATTTATACATTCAATCACTATACACCATTTATATTATAAAGAGACTTTATCCAGCATGATGTACATCTCAGACCAGTCCAGTTGAGAATACCATACCGGTAATAAACCATATCCGTGTCCCACTAGTGGTCCTACAAGCTATTTTTCCCCCCAAATTTTCCTTCCTACACTCTTTACTCTCTCACTCTCCTTCCACTTTTACTTCAGTGTCCGTAACAATTTTCAAGGCTTCCATGTTCTTCAGTTTTTGAGTCGAGTCTCTACCATAGAGCGTAGATAGGCAGTATATGTTAAGAGGAGACATAAAATGTCTCTCTTTCATAGCCTGATTTGCTTCACTCAGAAATTATCTTTGATTTTCTATCTTTACGTATCTTTATTGAACTTTCTTTATATCACCAGTTCTTCTGTTCTTCCAAAATAATTTTGTAATTTGGATCATCTAGAATTTTTTCAGGTTTTTATTTTGGATTAATTATAGATACATGGTAATATATAAAAATACTAAAATAGTACAAAGTGACAAAACCTAAAGAATGAGAGTGAGAACTTTTGTAAATTTGGTTATCCATAATAACAATTAAGAAAAATGGCAAAAAATAGAAAAAAAAAGATCAACTTTTAAGAAACTCTAGAATTTATATGAAGCTTGAAATAATCTCAGACACTTTTTTTTTGCAAGGAAAATGGACTGAACCTCAGTGAGAACAGAAAGACTTGTAATGCTTTAAATTCACCTATAACACATCTTCCTTTTATTAGCCTTGTAGAAGCCTTTAAAATCAAGACCTATAGCCATGGAATAGCTGTGAAATCCAGCAGTCTTGTAGTAACTGGAAAAAACAGACCATATTTGGAGCTCTTCATAAAATTTCATCTCTAGAGCAATGTATCTGTTTAACCTTCCTCTGGAAGATATCCATCATGTGAGTATGTCTTGTTATTTGTATACCCAGTATTTTATTCCTTTTTCCTTTTTTTTTTCCAGATTTTTTTTGCCATAGGACACATGAACTTGCCAGAGAGAGAGAGGTGAGAAATAACCCCTCAGCAGGGATGGCCTTGCTACGATATTATCTCTTCCATTCTCCTCTCAGGATTTTGGGCATCCATGCATGTTTCTTCTGTTGAACAGAGTCACCAAGTGTGCATGGAAGAACGACTGGAAACAAAGTGATCTGAATCAAGAGAAAGAGGAAGAGGAAAAGATAAAAGTCATACCAAGGGAAATCCTGCTAAGCCCCTCTCATCCTCTGTACTTATTAGGTGAAGGAGGAAGAAAAGTTATTTTTTAGAGAAAGTCACTTCTTAGTGGCTTGGAAAGGTAAGTGTTATTCCTGGAACAGATTGGTTACAATATAAATAAGGGGGAGGGGAAGGAGTAAATGACACCAGAGGCTGGACAGCACACCTTGGAATTTGAACACATTCATTCGATCACACACCCATCTAATGGCCTCCTGTCATTTTTGAGCAGGAAGGAAAGAGATCAGGCATTTTCTTTATTGTCCCTAGTCATTAATTCAGAGTTCATAAATTCAAGGTGTTCTAGAAGTATGGTATTTCTGCCATTCCCTAACATGTGGGTACATACTGTATTTTAAGACACTACTGCAGAGACTCGAATCTATGGACTTGACCATGTTAGATTAAGTGTCTTAACCACCATGGTACCTGCCAGCCCTGCAAGTGTTTTATTTTTAAAAGACAAATTGAAAATGGCATTACATTTTTAATTTTGGTTTCCATATATCTGTTGCTAGTATGTAGAAAATATGATTAATTTTCGTGTGATGATCTTTTATGCTATAAACTTGAAAACTCACTTGTAAGTTCTGGAAATTATTTGTGTACGTAGGCAATATTTCATACATAAAATCATGCCATTTGCAAGTAGAGACAGTTTCATTTATTTATTTTCATCTACATGTCTCCTATGTTCTTTCCTTTCTTTCTTCCTTCCTTCTTTTCTTTCTTCCATGAGCAAGAAAGACAGAGAGGGAGAGAGATACAGATAGCCAGATGGAGAAACACCATCCTGCATAGGATTCTGGTGCCATGATACACCTTATCTCAGCCAGGCTGGATCAGGCTCACCCTTACCTTGGCACACTACGGAAGTCTCTGGACACAAACCCAGACCTTCCCATGTAAGTCAGATTCACAGGGTACTGGATTTTACTCCTGCACTGCCCTCTGACCCTTACCTTTTCTTGTCTTGTATGTTAGTTAAGGTGGTAGCTCAGTGGACAAGAATAGAAATGTTTCTTTAGTGATGTATTCATATATTCTCAGTTTTCTGAATTTCCTCAAACTCCATGAATCAATATATGGGAAATAAAACCTTCTTGTTAGGGTGATGGGACAACTGAATAACCACGTAGAAAAAAAATAATAGACTCTGATGTGTCTTACTCTACACAAAAATTATCTTTTTTTTTTTTTTGAGAGGTTTTTTTTTTGCTTTAGGGCGCATGTGCTTGCCAGACAGACAGAGAGAGACAGAGAGACAGAAAGCGAGAAATCACCCCCCAGGGGGTATGGCCACGCCGCAATCCCTTCTCCTCCATTCTCCTCTCAGGATCTTGGGCACGCACACAAAACACGCGCCTGGTGTGAGTTTTAAGCCACCGCGTCCGGGACGCGAACCGCGTCGACTACGTGGGAGTCCAGCGACATAGCCATTACGCTAACTGCTAGTTCCCCTATTTTACAATGTTCCCTACACAAAAATTATCTTGAGCTGAGATCATAGAGCTTAGCATAAAAAACAAAGTACAAAGAGTATTTAGAAGTACAAAAATGAATATTATGAAAAAGACGTGTATGAATTTCAAAATAATTTTGTACCACAATAAACTCATAGTTTAATTTTATTTACCCAGGACTTTTCTGAAGTTCCCTGGTAGGAAGTATCTGGGAGAATACCTAGTGTAGTATCTTGTCCACAGTAAGACAAAAGAATTTTACCATAGAGGATGCAGAATGCATTAGTAATAGTAGACACAATGTGATGAATGGGACTTTTTCAAAATTTTTAAACTATTGTCATGCACTGTATAATGATGATTTAGTCAGCCATGAGCCACAAATACAACAATGGTCCTATAAAATAATGGAGCGAAAAATTCCTATCACCCAGTGGTGTCATAGCCACTGAAACATAGTGCATCAGCTTACTCGTGTGTTTATGGTGATGTTAGGGTAAAGAAAACTACTGCGCTGCCAATCATGTAGAAGTATAACCATAACCAAGTATGACATACAGATGCAATACTTCAATATGGTAATAAATGTTACTGTTATACTGATTTATGTCTTTACTACACTTTTCCTCATTTTTAAATAATGTAGTCTACTTACAAAAAAAGTTTAAGGGACCAGTAGTTATCATAATTGCCATGTCGCTGAACTCCCATGTAGCCAACTGCGGTGTGAGTCCTGGACCCTGTGGCTTAAACTCACACCAGGTGTGTGTGCGTGCATGCCCAAGATCCTGAAAGGAGAATGGAGGAGAAGGGATTGCAGCATGGCCATCTCCCCTGGTGGACAATTTCTCACTTTCTATCTCTCTGTCTCTGTTTTTCTGGCGAGGGCATGTGCCCTATAGCAAAAACCACTAAAGAAAGAGAAAAGTTTAATAGAGTATATCGCATTATGCCAGCAGCAGCAGCGTCATGTGTTTATTGCTTCTCTTGATTGCATCACTTTCACTTGTGTTTGATTTAATCTCATGTTGTTTTGTTCGTCGTGCCCCCTAAGCATGCAAAATCCACTGCTAATTTACTGCTAAGAGTCCAGGTCAAGTGATTGACCTGGAAATGAAATTAAAAGTGATTAAAGGCTATGAAGGTAAAAAAAATAATAATAATCTGTAATGGTTATTGCTCTTCAATCAGGCATGTCTCATTCCACCATAGTTATGAACTTGAAGAACAGGAACAAAATGACAGAAGCTGTTAAAGGTGTTAAAGGGTCTGTTTTATTGAAGACAGAGAGACTAATAAATATTCCAGAAAGTCCCATATCATATGGAGTAACTTCTAATGACCTTAGTTTAATGACCTGCCGCAAAAGAATAACCCTTTCAGCACATCACAAACATTGCCAAACCAAAGTTTGCTTGCAATGTTGAAATAAAAGGCTGGCCCTGACTATAATGATGACTTTACTTCTAATTTGGGGCAGTTTAAATGATTCAGGACCATTATTTCTTATATCATGCAAAAGTGAGTGATGAATTTATAAGTACTGAGGTGAAAGCAGCTGAAGAAAATCTACGTAAGCTGATTTGGGAGAAAAATTACCTGCTAGGGCATATCTTCGTTATGGATGAAACTTTCCTAGTCTGGCAAGAGACTCTTGGAAAGATTTGCATCTACAAGGAAGCCAAGTCGAAGCCAGGCTTCAAAGCTTTTAATTACAGTTTACAGGACAGTGATGAAGCAGTAAAGCATGGTACTCTGTGAAACGGACTCTTATGAGAAGATTCTGGGTTCACTTCCAGAGACCTCTGAGTATACTGGGCACACAGTTGTCCATAATCCAGGCCTAACTAAGGTTAAGGGTGGATCATGTCATCAAGACTGTGCTTGGGGGTGGGGGCGCTCCAGGAGATGCTCTCTCTCTGTCTTTCTCACTTATGGAAGAATTTTTTTAAAGCTTTTTAAAATTTTTTAGTTACTTAATTTTATTTTTTATTAAAAATATTTAATTTTATTCATTATTATTATTATTATTATTAATTCACCATAGGAAGACAGAGAGAGAGGGAGAAAGTAAGGAAGCAAACCACTAGGTGCAGGATTCAAACAGTGATCAGACAGGTTGGAGTCCAGCACTTTAACCACCATGCCACTTGCTGTCCCCATTATAATTATTTATTTATTTATTTATTTTTTGAGAGGTTTTTCACTATAGGGCGCGTGCACTCACCAGACAGACAGAGAGAGACATAGAGACAGAAAGCGAGAAATCACCCCCCAGGGGGGATGGTCACGCCACAATCCCTTCTCCTCCATTCTCCTCTCGGGATCTTGGGCACGCAAGCACATGCGCCCGGCGTGAGTTTTAAGCCACCAGGTCCGGGACGCGAACCGCGGTCAACTACGTGGGAGTCCAGCGACATAGCCATTACGCTAACTGCTGGTTCCCCCCATTATAATTATTTTTTAAAAATTTGCTTTAGGGCACATAAGCTCACCAGAGAGATAGAGAGACAAGGGAAAATGAGAGAGCAAGCTACCAGATCCAGGACTTGAATCAAGATCAGCCATGTGGGAGTCCAGCACCTTAACCACCATTCTATCTGCTGGTCTCCCAAAACACAAACTTTTAAGGACAGGATAATGATTTTTCTTTGGAACAAAGCTGCATTCTGCAGATTACAACCATTTTTGGCTCACAGTGAGAACTCCAGGGCCTTTCTCCAAATCAATAAGTTTACACTGCCAGGGGACTTCAGGTGCAGAAAGATGTTATGGAAGACTCAGCTCCTCTTCTAACACACCTTTCCTAATTGTTCTACCCATGAAATAGAAAAGTAATATTTGGAAAATTGTACATATCATTTAAAATTTTGCTAATTACTGATCATGCTATAGTTTTTTTTTTAATTGACATTCTTTATTTCAATATTAAAGGGGTGTTTAAGCCTCCAAGTGCCACCTCTTTGATCCAACCAATGTATCAAGGAGTCATAGCAGATTTTAAGGCCTAATCTGTCCAGACTATTGCTGAAACTGAAGAAGACATGTTAAAGACATTGATGCCATTCTGGAAGGATTACACATCTATGACAGCATCAAGAGTCTTGTTTGGGTTTGAGATAAATCACTAAGAGTATATAAAGAGTATACAGAAAACACTTGAGAGTTTTATTTATTATTTCAGATGATTTGCCAAGGATGAGTCATTCGCGGAAATTAGCAAAGCTATAGTTGATACTGCAAACAAATTTAACTTGGGTGTAGATGTGAATGTCATCGAGAAGCTCATAGAAATGGTGCCTAAGGAATTGACTAAAGAACATTTGTCAGACTGAAATAAATAATAAAAAAGAGAAAAGGAAATTTTAAGAGAAAAAAAAAAGAAAATCTCCCAAGAAAACTCACAGTGAAAGTTTAACAGAAACTTCTGCAGACCTCAACAAGTTTTTAAAAAGTTTGAAACACTGGGGCCCACGGTGGTGTAGTGGTTGGTGTGCTGGATTCCCATGTGGTCAATGCAGTTTAAGTTCCGAATGCAGCAGCTTGAAACTCACACAGGGCATGTGCGCTTGGATGCCCAAAATCCCGAGCAGAGGAGAGGAGAAGGAATTACAGTGTGGCCATCCTTCGGAGGTGATTTCTCACTTTCTATCTCTCTCTATGTTTTTTTCCATCATTCTAGCAAGCCCACATGCCCTATAGCAAAAATCTTTTAAAAGTAAAAAAGTTTGATGCATTTGTTCAGTATAAAGAGGTTTTCATTAACAGAGAGGCATGTTCATGGTGCATTATCTGTTTATAAGCTAATCTATGGTTAAAACAATAAAAAAAGAAACAAACCCAAGATACATTTCTGAAAAGAATGACACCTCCTCAAGAAGAGCCCCAGCAGGTTTTTCAGGAGGTATAGAAGATGGTATTGTTATCAAAGGAGATGATAGTCCCATATGTGTGTCATTATCTCAAAAGACCTTCCAGTGGGACAAGGTATGGTGGTGCAAAACAGTGACATTGTTGGTCCTGACCCTGTGTAGGCTAGGCTGATATGTATGTGTCTTAGTTTTTAACCAAAATGTTCAAAAGTAAAAAATAAAATAAAATTTAAAAATAGAAAAACCTTATAGAGTAAGACTATACAGAAAGAAAATATTTTACACAGTTATACAATATGTTTTGTTTTAAGCTATTACAAAATCATTTAAATGTTCTTTAAAATACTAAAAGTGTATAAAGTAAAAATATATATAGCAAACTAAAGTGAATTTATTGGGTTGTCAGAAAAGTCATGATGCATAAACAGAAAAAAATATATCATGACAACCCAATATTATTGAAAAATATGTTGTGTATTTAGTGTAGTCGAAGTGCACAGTGCTAATAAAGTCTACAGCAGTGTGCAGTCATGTCCTAGGTCTTCACATTCACTTACTCCTCGCTTACCGACTCTCCCAGGATCCCTTCTGGTCCTGAATGCTCCATTCACAGTAAGTGTCTTATTCGTGTGTGCCATTTTGTAAATGTCTCATACGACGTACTTACTACACCTTTTCTATGTTTAGATACACAAATACTTGCCATTGTGTTATATCCATGGACAGTATTCAGTACAACATCATACTGCACAGCTTTGTAGCCCAGGAGAAATAAGCCATACTCTATAGCCTAGGTGTGTGGCAGGCTATATCATCTCAGTTTGTGTGTGTACAGTCTGTGATGTTCACAAGACAACAGAAGCTCCTAACTTGCATTTCTCAGGCAGTATCTGCATCAACAAGTGACTATATATAAAAATATAACAATATGATAAATATGCAGTCCACAATCTGAGAAGAAATGTTCCAAACATGCACCTCGCAAAAGACTTTACTATATTAAAATGTTAATATTAGTAAAGGAAGATAATTTTAAAGTGTAAGCATTTTGAAAGAATGGAGACAATGAACATATACGTATGTAGAGTTAAGACACGAAAAGGTACTCATTATTCTTTTCTTTACATTTGGCTTTTTTTATTTATTTAAAATAATTTTATATCAATCATTGTATATCATTACAGTTTGCAAAGTGCTCATTATTCTTAATCACTAGGAAATTGAACATTAAGGCCACAATGAGATAACATTTTATATCCCCCAAAATTGCTGAAATTATGAATACTAATTTTACCAAATGTTTCTGATACTATATGAATAAACAAATCTATGATGATAAAAAACAGAAGAGTATTTACTTTTCGGATGGCAGAGTGTGCCTAAAAGAAGCAGGAAGAAATTTTCTGGTATAGGAAAAATATTTTACATATTGATCGGGGTTTAGTGTAGGTTTGACAAAACTCATCAACTACTATAAAGATTTTTGTATTTCCCGTATGTAATTTTTTTCCTCAACAAAAATGATAATAAAAATATGTCCGGCCCACCCATTATTCAGATATATCACACACTAGTGTGGAATAATGTCATTATTTTTGCTACTTCTCATAAAACTACAAATCACAGACTTGGGACACCAGGCAAAGATAAGCATGCAATGTTGGAGTAGTGAGTCCGTATAGCAGCTCCTGCAGGGTTCTCATCACAGTTACGGTGAGAAAGCTGAAAGGTGTAGTTGCAAGTTTATGGAGGACAATTTCTGATTCAGAGTATTTTTTTTTCTTTTTTTTTTTTGGAGAGGTTTTTGCTATAGGGTGTGTGTGCTTGCCAGACAAACAGAGAGAGACAGAGAGACAGAAAGTGAGAAATCACCCCCCAGGGGGGATGGCCACGCCACAATCCCTTCTCCTCCATCTCCTCTCAGGATTTTGACACACGCACACGCGCCTGGCGTGAGTTTTAAGCCACCAGGTCCGGGACTCGAACCGCAGTCAACTACGTGGGAATCCAATGACATAGCCATTACGCTAACTGGTGGTCCCAGATTCAGAGTATTATTGAGAATAGTGCGCATTTCCCATGGAAGTATCTCTGACCATTAGTTATGCTAGGTATGAATTATGAACAAAGTAAAAATATTTCTTGTGGATAGCATGTAAAATTTAGAAGACTAAGAATCCAGGCAGGCTGTGATTATTAACTAACATCTTAATTAAACTATCACTTCATATAATAGACTGCTCCTTTTATTCTTAGTCCAGCCTCTCTTGGCATGCTTAAACAAAAACAGTTATCTTTAAAATCATCTCTAATACTATGAGACACTGTGTTTGTTCTCTGGATCAAATCTAATATGCAGTTGATATTGACTGAAGTTTTTAATATATATATATATAATTTACAGCCATTGTTACAAGTTTATAATGTATTTTTCTAACTTGTTTTATATGTATGTTATATAGTATTCAAAGAATTTTTTCTTTTCTAATGATTATTTATTTTAAATTTATCTATTTACATTCATTCACTGTACATCATTACAGTATACCAAATGAGATTTTCCATCTAGAATACACTGTATATGGCTCAGTCAAGGATATTAGCATATGTGTTATTGTCAACAAAAAATTTTCTCTTGATTGAGAAAAAGAAAATGCAAAAATCCACAATTTTGATAACTGAAAGTTGCCAATTGTTTTGCAGTATTTTATTACATTGGGTGCCTTGTCTTTCTTGGCTTTTAATTAGCTAATGGATTAATACATCAGACATTTTTGGGTTTTAGTTGGGATTTTACAAAGCTTGCATTTTAATCTTGGTTCTTTGCTGTTTCTATTAACTCATAGCATTATTTTAATAAGTAGTATAATATCAGCCTACAAAAAAAAAAAAAAAAGGAAGTGGTTCGTGGAAATGTCATAGCAAGCACTGGCTTTCTTGCTATTTGTGTGACCTCAGAAAACAGCTTCCATCTCTCTCCTTAAATTCCCTCTTCTGCAGCTAGAATTTCCAGGACACTTACTTTAGAGACATTAAAATCCAGGTGTCTTAATTCTCTGCTTCCCATGATATAATGGACCCTCATCTTAAGCAGTCAGAATACTGACCTAGCAGTATTATGGTCCCGTCTCCCATACTATTCTCTCCTGAGACGGGACATTTTGAGCTTGTTGCAGTAAACTGTTAATTTCCAGAACATTTTCTTATCACAGTGCCTACTCTTGCCAAATTTCAAATAGTCCTTCATAGGAATACAGTGAAGAAAAAAGGTAGTAAATCTGACATTTAACTAAAGAATATGAAGCAATAAGCTCCATTTGGGATTTGTTTAGAATTATTTGTTTTATTATACTCATTATTTTTTGTTTTAATTTGACCAGAGAGAAACAGAGAGAGAAAGTGAGAAACTAAGTCACTCTGTAGTGGACTCAAACCACAGTCGGCTATGTGGCAGTTCGGTGCCTTAACCACCATGCTACCTGCTGGCCCCTCTATGCAGAATTCCATAAGTTTAACTTATAAGTATTACTCTATTTGTTGAAGGTTTTAAAATAATGCTTGAAAGTAAATTTTTTGTTGTTTTTGTTTGTTCTTTCATTCAAATCGTTATCACTGAAAATTTTCACGCATAGAAATATTTGCAATTTATGATTCGACAAGCTTTTTTTTTCTCCTTAAAGTCTGTTTGTTCTAAACTTTTTAAACTACTTGGGAAAGTACTAACACCTTCTTTCTAATTAAAATGCTGTATGCACAAATATGTTGTATACAAATTGGTTTCTATACATCAAAAAATATGTGCCAGTGGTATATTATATCCATATTGTGATGGCATTGTTTCAAATATGTCAATTATGCTACAACCTTCATGCTATCTGTGCAATTATATTTCATGTGTCATGAAAAAGTTCCACAACATTTATAAATAATTTGACCTCTTAGATCTAGCATAGCTGTAAATAAAGATTACATTGATTATATTGAAATATATGGATTATATTGAAATATTACAAGCTTTGGAATAATTACCAAACTAATTTGTGATCCCATTACTAGCATTTTTTTGCAACTTAAGAATGCCAAAATTGAGAACCAGCAGCTGGCGTGTTGGCTAAGGCACTGGATACTCCCACATGGTCAACCATAGTACAAGTCCTGGACCTGGTGGCTTGGTTTCTCGCTTTCTCTCTCTCTCTCTCTATTTATCTCTATCTCTATCTCTGTGTGTCTCTGGTCAAATTAAAATAAATAAATGAATAATAAAATTAAATAAATAATTCTAAAAAAAGAAACACTAAAATTGAAAAAAACTGAAGCTCATTTCGTTTAGTTGGGGAATGTATGGTTTTTAAAATTATGTAATTTCACTTAATGCATAACATATCTATATTATTACATAAGTCATGGAGCAACATCAATTAGTTCTCCTGAGGAGAAGCTCGAATCAACTGTCACATCCTTAATTATAAGTTCAGGGGTAATCCACTCAATTTTCACCACATACAGCTTAAATATTTTAGCAATTTCACATGAAAAAAGCCAAATGCTGTGGAACAGCACCCAGTGTCTAGGTCATTCATAACAGCTGCCACTTCTGGGTGAGAAAGACAAGGGTCATCAGGCTAGAACACAGAGCATTAGTGCACTGACTCAGGCGAAGTGCGAGCCCAACGATGCCTCTCGGAATTCAATAATCATTCAAAAACTGATAATGTGTAAAATAATAGCAAACGAATTAACCATAACATATATTTTCATACTCAGGTTCAAATACTAGTGAAGATATGAATCGTTAAGTCTTACTGTTAAGACCTTGCTATCACAAGAGAGTGGACATTTAGGTTTAAACTGTGTGCTGAGCTCGCCAGCACTTTGGGACTATCCTGTGTGGTAAGTATTTCATCCAAGCTTTGAAATTAAACAGAAATTTGTGTAAGTCAAATGAAGAAGAAAATAAAAAGTTGTCTGGTTATATAAAATTATTGATAGCTAAACACACTAATGGAAGAACACCAGAAAACCTAAAGACTTGTTACTTATATTTGTTTGTTTATTTTGTTTTTGCAATAAGGCACTTGGGTTGGCCAGGGAGAGACAGACAGAGAGAGGGAAAGTGAGAAATCCACCCACCAGGGCAGGGATGACCAATCAAAATCCTTTTTCCTCCATTATACTTTTGGCATTTTGGAGCACTCATATACACACGCCCAAAGAATTTTCCCAAGCTGCATAGTCTAGGACTCGAGTCACTCAGTTGGCCATGTAGAATCAAGCGCCTTAACTACCACTCAACCTGGCTGGCCCTAAGATTTGTACTTCTGATGATATGTTGCTTAACTCAGTGACTCCATTAGTGCTGGTGAGTTAATTAATAGCAATATGTTGGATATAGTTCTGGACAGTCTTGCCTATTACACAAATTACTTGGTAAGGCTTATTGGGAAAACCTTGTCAGAGGAAAGCCTCAGTCCTGACTTGCCACATGAATTTTCCTCAGAACAGATCACCCATGAAGCCTATTGTTGTGAGTGACAGCCTCATCTTAATGTATTATGGAGGACTGGTTATGCCAGTCACGATTAGAGAGCAATAGTTTTATCTACATGGATATTTATCTTTTCCCTTGATATCACTATTACACTGTGTTATATTTACTACACTAATTATAATTTCAAACTCTTATACTTAAAATTGTTTAGCTTCATTTGAAATATATGAATCTAAAAAAAAAAAAAAACAAGAGGAAACTTTGAAGGGGAAAAAAAAATGAAATATATGAATTTTTGTCTTTGCTTTTATTCCAAAAACAGTATGAGACTTTCTTGCTGTGTCAATTTTTTGGTTAGTTAATGTGCTCCCTTTTTCTTTCTCACTTTAGAATCATAAGAACACTACTCCACAATGCATATAAATCATTTGTTTTAATATGAAAGTACTTATATATTAAAGCAGTATATTGTAGGCATACAACTTGGGGATAATCTTGCATTTACCTTATTCCATTCTTAGAATAACTCAAAGTGCCAGGACAGAGTGTACTTCCTTGTGGGTTTTGAGAAGAACAATAGAGAGGTCTCATTAAGTTGCATTTGACTAATTAAGAATTTGCAGCACTTAGGGCTGGTTTTAGGCTGACATTGATCTCTATGAGCGCCATAAGGGAAGAATTTGTTCATCAAATTTATAGTATACATGAAGTGAAAGACTATTTCAAACTACTTAAGCTAAGTGTTTTAAAGTTCTTAAAGCACTTTTGAAGCTCTCATTTGCTGTCAAATAATTGAAATGCTAATTTTAAATAGTTCTTAGCTAAGCAGTAAAACAATTACCCCAAGGGACTGTACAAAGTAAGTATTCTTCTGGAGATGCATAATATAAAATTTATAGTATTAGATTAAAATGGTATTAAAAAAACTATAACAAGAGATTTACATCAATTCTGAAAGAATTTTCTTCTGTTTATTAATTGAATCTTCATCATATTGCCAAAATGAAAGTAGGATGTGCATAAACATATTTAGTGGTTTTTCTTTTTACCTTTAGATTGATCTAATCTAGTTTATTGATCTTGGCTTCATATAGTATTAGAATATAAGACACAACAGTTATAAGATTGAACGTTTTTAGAAAATGCAAGAATCTTGCTAACAATATCTTAGTCTCAGGAATATAGAAAAGCATTCTCTTTATTTTTCCATCTGAAGTTGCAGATGAGCTAAAACTATTCATTAAAAAGCAATAAATAGACAGCAAAGCAACATGTCATATCTAGTAGAAAGCAGGAATAATGAAAAGTCACTGATAATAAATTATAAAATTATATAACTATGAAAGAGTTACAATTAATATGAGTTGTTCTGATTTTATGTATTAGTAATATATATGAAAAAGAACTGGGGAAACTTACATGTAATCACAGAAATACTTTTGAGAGAATTAGGAGGCTGAGATGGAGAGTGAGAAAAACATTTTATCTTCTATTGGCTAGCGTGGCAGGTCCCTTTCTGTAAACGTATAACTTAGGAAGTCTCCATCAATCATAATCAGAGTCAGAAATAATAGGAAGCAGGGACCAGCAGTTGGCGTAATGGCTATGTCGCTGGACTCCCACGTAGTCGACTGCGGTTCGAGTCCTGGACCCGGTGGCTTAAACTCACGCCGGGCGCGTGTGCGTGCGTGCCCAAGATCCCGAGAGGAGAATGGAGGAGAAGGGATTGCGGCGTGGCCATCCCCCCTGGGGGGTGATTTCCTGCTTTCTATCTCTCTGTCTCTCTCTGTCTGTCTGGCGAGCGCACGCGCCCTATAGCAAAAACCTCTCAAAAAAAAAAAAAAGAAAAAAAAAAAAAGAAATAATAGGAAGATTCTACTGGGACAAGTAAACAGATAGAAAAAGACTATTTTATGAATAAATCCTTTGTTGCAATATATTTTTCATGTTTATAGTTTGAAATTTATGGACTATACATAATGACTCCTTCTGTGTATTTTAAAAGATACATCACCCATTCTACTGGGACAAGTAGTAACTTAATAGTATTACATATTTTCTTACAGTAGGAGAACACTTACTTTGATTTTTATATTCCTTTTTCTCTTATTAAGCATTGGTTACAGTCCCATACTTAAAGAAATATCAAATAAGTGAGTTTCTTTATGCCTTAGTTTTTATTGTTGAATCTTACAGAAAGTTGTAATATATAATTAACAAAATAATGTATTTGGTGTGTGTCATTGTATCATTTTTATATGAGGAATCAATTTTTTTAAGTAAGTATTTTATTTATTTATTTTTTGTTCATGTTTTTAAAATTTATTTCTTTTTTTGTATATACATTCAATCGCATACTGTAAAGCTGCTCCTGGAAAACACTGGGGAAACTCTGGGAGACATTGGTGTAGGGGAAGGTCTTCTTAAATAAGACCTTCAAAGCACAGTCGATAATCCCCAAAATAGACAAGTGGGATTACATCAGACTAAGAAGTTTCTGCATGGCAAAAGACACAGTAATTAGTGTGAATTGACAGTCCTCAGAATGGGAAAATATTTTTGTAAATTTTGCATCAGATAAGGGACTGATAACCAGAATACACAAGGAACTAAAGAAGTTCTTTGGAAAAAAAGACGATCAATCCCATTAAAAGATGGGAGAAGGAGTTGAATAAAACACTCTCTAAAGATTACATACGAATAGCCAAAAGGAATCAATTTTTAAAAATTGATGTTGTGGACTGTCTCTTTGACCTAGTAGATAAGATAGTTGGATCCCACATGGCTGACAAAGAGTCTGAGAAACATTTGTCCATATGCGTGTACTCAAAATCCTGAAAGGAGGGAGAGATGGAAGAGAAGGGATTGGGCTCATACCCATTCTCCATGAAGGAGAAGGGATCTCTCCTCACTTTTTATCTCGATCTCTCAGTCACTCTCTGGTGAGCGTACCCA
>NW_006159439.1:3803989-3832520 GCF_000334495.1 Tupaia belangeri chinensis | reverse complement strand
AAAGAAAAAAAAAAAAAGGCTTAAGTCCATAAACTAGTCAACAGCAGAATTATGACTCAAGACTAATTTTTCTGACTTGGAACTTGTCCTTTCAGTGACCTCACAGTTTTAAAATAAAAGTAGACTTCCTTTAGGCCTGTAAGATAAAAATTGAGCTGGTACTTTGGAATGGAATGGGAGTCATACAGAGGCACAATAATAAAATGTGATACTTGTCAAGGCTGACACGTGTGGGAGGGTTCTAAGTTCATGTACAGAGATCTAGAGGAAACCAGGCACACGTGTGCCTATTGTCCATGGCTGGCTGAGGCTGGGGCATGAATTGTTGCATAAAGGCCTTGTTGGGAGTGTTATCTCTGTCTCTGTCTCTTTCACTCAAGGAAGAAATAAATAAATAGAACTAAAAAAATAGGAAATGATAAAAGAAAAAAAAACAGAATGGGGAAATTAACAAGAAAGTATGATAATTCCTCATTATCGAAGGGGTCAGTAAGAGTTTGTTTAGAAGAATCAGAGATCTGATAAACAAGCAAAACATTTAAGACATAAATTATCAGTTGATGATAATGTGCATGGTAATGTATTCATGCTGGGACAAATGATGCTATATACTGTAAAGATGTACAATGATTAAATGTAAATAAAAATAAACTAATTTAAAAATACAAAAACAAGTACAATCTGATTAAGTTTGCCAAGAAGTCAGAACTTACACAGAAGTCTTTGGAAGAGAAAATTCTTAATATAAAAATCAATATTTGAAAATTTCCAGACAAAAATATAAAAAACTAAGATCGTATTAAATGAGTTGGAAATAGAATCAGAATAATAATAACTTATCACCTAGAAAGTTGAAGACAAAAAACTGAGCATTTAAACACAGGCTAATGATTATAGAAATTATTTTTAGTTCCATTTATATTATAAAGAATCTAATATAAGCAGGCAACTATTGTCCTAGGCTTTAAAATGTCAAAGAAGAATACATATCATTCTTATCTGTGAAAATAAGTAGCAAAATTTATAGTTGATTTTAATATAATACAGTTACAAATAAGATGAAATAATGCTTAGGAAGATATAGTAGCCAAGAAGAGTAGCACATAGCACAACTTACATGTTTCTTTTCTTTAAGAGAGATTTTTGGTATAGGACATGTATACTCACTGGAGACACAGAGACAGAAAGTGAACAATCACCCCCCAGGAGGAAGGCTATGCTACAGACCCTTCTCTTCTATTCTCCTCTAGGGATTTTGCACAGGCACACACATGTGCCTAGCATGAGTTTCAAGCCACTGGATCTGGGATTCATACTAGAGTTGACCATGTGGGAGTCCACCACTTTAATCACTATGACACCTGCTGGCCTGCACAACTTGCATATATGTCAAGACAGTCTTCTAGTAATAGATGTTACTCACCATGTTTTGTAAAGAATTAGTTGGGTTCAGAGTAACAACACAGAAGGACCAAGAAACAGTTAAGTTTAGACATGATGAACATCAAAAAATGGACTAGATCTTCAGGCCTCCCACATGGTGCATCTTCCACTTCTTGCTCAGAAGCTGTGATCAGACAAGAGGTTCTTCTGAATGACCTTTGCAGTCAAGAATCTTGTGTCTTAAGTTGCATGCTTTGAATATTCCTTCTTTTTGGTTCATTATGCATGGCTATTAGATATGTCTTCTCAACTTTAACTTTTTTTCCCTCTTTTTTCTAGAGAACAAAATATTTTTACTACAGGGCTTGTGCTCTTACCAGAAAGACAGAGAGAGATAGGGAGACAAAAAGTGAGAAATTATCCCCCAGGGGAATGTCATGCCAAAATACCTTCTCCTACATTCTTCTCTTGGGATTTTGGGTGCACATGCACACACACACGGACCCGGTGTGAGTTTTAAACCTCCGACTCTGGGACTTGAACCATGGTCAATTATGTGGGAGTTCAGCAATGTAACCATTGTGCCATCTGCTGGTCCCTCTTCTCAACTTCCTTACTGCTTTTTTTCCCAATATAGCATCTTCCACGAAGTTCTTTGTTATCTCCACTTCCTGGCAATAGACTGAGGATTATTTGCCAGAATCAATTGAACATTCCTGCAATGACTACTGAAGAGGGAGTTATACTGGTGATTTTGAAAGAAATTTTAAGTACAAGGATCTCAATCACAAGTAAAAAAGTATTATTGTGACCATTTTATCAATAAGAAACAGAACTTACAAATGGCAAAAGCCAAGCACATGCAGCTGGTAAACAAAGATGCTGAGGAAGAACATGTAACCTAGATTCCATCTCTTGACTTGTGTGTGTTTAAGCCCCAGCAGTGAGGGATTAAGCTGGACTATCCCAGACATTTTCACTGCCATCAATGCAGGATTAGCAGATGAGTCAAACTACAGATATGAACATGAAAACTCAATTCTCAAATGCAAGCATAGATTTGCTGACATAAAAGAGATTTCTTATTTCAGAGAGAAGTCATTGTACTTCGTTAAGGACAGCAGGTATCTCAAGAAAGAGTAAGAATGCAGGGACCAGATATATGCCTGAAATAAGAGCTCAGAATTGCAATAAGCTGGGGATAAGAACAATCTTGATTGGGGCCAGCAGGTGGTGTATTGGTTAAGATGCTAGACTATCACGTGGCTGACTGTAGTTTGAGTCCTGGACCAGGTAGCTTGAAATCTATCCCAGGCACATATGCACACTTGTTCAAAATCCTGAGAGGAGAACGGAGTAGAAGGGATGGTAGCATTCCATCCCAGAGAGTAGGGGAATGTTATTTCTCACTTTACCTTCCTCTGTGTCTCTCTGGCAGCAAGTGCACATGCCCTATAGCAAAAAAAAAAAAAAAATCTCTCTCTAAATAAAAAAAGAATAATTTTGATTACCAGGGTATTTTGTTGCTGTTTTCGTTCGTTTGTTTTGTTTTTGAGTTTCGCCACAGAGTGTGTGTACTTGCTAGAGAGACAGAAAGGGAAAGTGAGAAATTACCCACCAGGGGGATGGCCACACAACAATCCCATCTCCTCCATTTTCCTCTTGAGATTTTGGGCACATACGCACACATGTCCATAGTTATTTTCAAGCTACAGGTTCTGGGACTCGAACCATGGTTGACTGTGTGAGAATCCAGTGCCTTAACCACCATGCTGCCTGCTGGTCATTTTTAAATATTGAGTTTTCAGATATTTTTCTATGCAAAAATGCATCATGAGTTTGCCAACAAACCAATAATAATCATAATATATCTTTTGTACTTTTCCACCACCCCAAAAATAATAAATATTTTATATTTAAAAGATAAGTCCAAATGCCTTGAGGTTGGCAAAGCCTCAACAAATATTTGGAAATTTAAAATGATTTCTTTACATAATGAGATTCAATTTTGACACTTCTGAATGTGTTCAATATACATATAAAGATCATGCTATAAATTAAATATAGATGTTCAACTCCTCTTGTATTTCTTCATTAGATATCATGCTATGAAAACATGCAGTTTATTGTTTAAGTATAAATAAGCTAATGAAAAGAAAAATTTAAACCTGCTCATATATTGATAGAAACAGTTTCAAATTTAACTTTAGTTATGATTTGCAGAAATATATCTAACCTCTCTGAGCCCTATTTACCTCAAATACAAATTATTGCTATTTCTCTAGATTAACCTAAAGGCATGAATTAGGAATGTAGGGCAAAATAAATGCTCAATAAATGATAGTCACTGATGTTTTATTCTTCATATTATATGAAATATAATATTCACTAACTGTAAGCTCATCAAATGTAATAATAATCGCTCTTCATTCTTGGGTTCCTTATTACTAACACAATATGGCTAAATAGTAAATTTTTTTCTTTGAGAGGTTTTTGCCATAGGGCATGTGCGCTCTCCAGACAGACAGAGAGAGACTGAGAGACAGAAAGCAAGAAATCATTCCCCGGGGGGATGGCCACGCCACAATCCCTTCTTCTCCATTCTCCTCTCGGGATCTTGGGCACACACACATGCACCCAGCATGAGTTTTAAGCCACCGGGCCCGGGATTCAAACCACAGTCAACTACATGGGAGTCCAGTGACACAGCCATTACACTAACTGCTGGTCCCACTGAAGCTGTTTTGAAAAGGTAAGAGCAAATGCTAGGAATCACTCTCCATAAGAACAAAGAACAACTTTAAGAGACCTAGACATTTCTTGTTATGCTCTTTGATCTAATCTCATTTTCTACTTGGCTAAAGAAAATCTAGTATCAGAATCAGAATTTCCAAAATAAGAAGCATTTTGATTAAACAATGTATAACTGTAGAACCAAAAGGTAAGTTTTAAGATGAAGATATAGGCAGAGGGTTTGTCACTGTAAGTGTGGGGTTTGGAATAAAAATATGCTTTATTTTAGAAAATATTTTTATTTTGAAGGGATTAAATTTTGCGATGGTTTTGAACTGTTAATATTCTAAATATGTGTTAGTTCTCTTTTGAGCAGTTTTGTGGGGAAATTTGGAGAGTCTATAAAATGAAGACAGTTTATCCTATCTCTTAGACTTCCAATATGACCAATTAAATTAAATTCTCAATTACAAGATCCTTAAAGTAATTACAAAAAAAGAAAGAATTCTGCCCACTAATCTCTCTTTTTGATCTCAAAAGAACATTCCCACTTGGCCTTCTAATCTCCACTCTACATATTTGTGGATGACAACAGATGTGAACATAGTGATTTATCTCCATTTATGACTTATTTGCTGCTGGGCTTCAGGTTTCAGTTAGTATTTTTAAGAAAGAAATCAAGTGTGGCAAAATGACCAAACTAATATGTTCACATTAATTGTTTTAGTTTTGTAGCCAGCAGTAAATTTCAATAATTAAAAAGAAGGGATACCTTCTCTTCTACTATATTATTACCGGGCAGCATGTTAAAAGCAAAGCAAATCTAAGAGTGTTTTTTTTTTTTTTTTTTTTTTTTTTTTTTTTCAGTGAATGAAACCATTTATTCTAAAGCAGTCAAGACACAAAACAGGGAGAGAGAGAGAAAGCAAGAGCAAGTAATGCATTCATTCATGAACCTTATAATCTCATATGGAAGCTTCTTGAAACTTCATTCTGTCTTTGTATGCAAGGTCATGCACCTAGAAAAAATGAGATCATTCGAGGCACAAGTGCAGTATTTTAATGGCAGCATTCACCAATACTTTGCTAGTCAGATAATTCCATTATCTATAAATTTCTAAAAAGAAGATCAGAGAAATTCTAGATTCAGGATGATATCTTTAAGGCTATAGACTAATGAGATCACTGAATTTATACCACATTTGTGCAATGATAGTGGTAGCTTATTTTTAGTCAAAATTCTACGTTTAAATAATATTTCTATCATAACATTCATATATCTAATGAGCAAACTTCTTGGTGGTTTTCAGAGATAAGCTTAGTCAGGTATATGTAAAAGTTAATTGTAGAGTGTATGTTTCACAACCTGTGAGTGAGAATTATAAACAGAAAGTTTATTGGGAAGGTCTCAGGAACAACATCTGTGAGGAAGAAAAGGAAGAGTTTTGGCAGAAATTGGACCATAGTTCAGGCATATCAATGGTTTCAGCTGATTCCATGAAGGTAATTGAGAATTGCCTTGAATGAAGTCAAGCCTGATCCTTTTATATCTCATGTAAAAGCATTCTCTGAACATGTAGAGATAAAATACAACTTAGAAGCAACTGAAAGTATACTTTTTAGTAAGGACAAACTCTGGGCAGGGAGTAAGAGTGTGCCTCACAAAAATAGTATCACCAGCTAGCTGTGAATGCCCGCGTCCTGAGGAAATCTAGGTGGAGCATGATATGGTCACTCTAACCATAGAAAAATAAAAGGTAGTGGGGAAAACAGCCTATAAGTGAAGTAGCTGGTCTCAAAGCCACAAATGATGCCCATGATATCTTTTCTCTAATATAAATTCTAAATTCATTGATGCCAAGCTATCACCTCTGGGATCTAAATGACTTTCTCGTGGAGTGACCCACAACTTTGTCTCTGTGGTTGCTCCCTGATTACCAGCTTCTCCTCATGTTAGCTGCTACGGCAAGTGATTTAAAATTTATAGTGGTCAAGGGACTATTAAGAGATGCCTAGAAGCTCACCTGGATGTGTTGTGTGCTAGTAAATGTTTTGGGGTTTTTTTGGAGAGGTTTCTCACTATAGGGCGCGTGCGCTCGCCAGACAGACAGAGAGAGACATAGAGATAGAAAGCGAGAAATCCCCCCCCAGGGGAGATGGCCACACTGCAATCCCCTCTCCTCCATTCTCCTCTCGGGATCTTGGGCACGCACGCACACGCGCCCGGCACGAGTTTCAAGCCACCAGGTCCAGGACGCAAACCGCGGTTGACTACGTGGGAGTCCAGTGACATAGCCATTATGCTAACTGCTGGTTCCCTGTGCTAGTAAATGTCTTAACACCTAGCTCTTTGTGGAAAAAAAAAAAAAAAAGAAAATTTGCTTTTAAGGGTTTGTTGGTTTCTATAGTAAAATATTTCTGCCATGGCTGATTTAAAACTCCCAATATTACATGACCTAATGAGGAGTTGGGAAGAGAGGTGTATAACCAATTGATGAGAAGGACTGAGAGCTGAAACCAACATGCATCACTACTGCCACAGTTCCAAGCATATTCTTTGCCCCATTGCATAACAGCAACTGCTATAACTATACTTCCTCTAGATGCTCAGAGTCAATAACCTGCCAGGATAGTGTCTTTTTTCCTTGCCTGCTGGGCTCTTGGCACAAAGCCCTGGTAGTCACAGAGAAGCCACAGCTAATGCTTAATTCTTGCTCTAGCCACTGGTTGAAGATATCTTCCTCCGAGAACTAGAACCTTTAGATTTTCTAAGCCTAGAGTGCAGAGACAGGAAGCACAAATGCCCCAATACATTAGGAAGGATGATAGTATAATCTAAACTACTATAATCCTACAGTTACCCAACCTTTGTGTTCTACCTATAGGGACACAATGCATGCAACTGCCACTGAGGATGGCAACTGTTCTTCTCAAGGAATCACCTGAAACCTGGCATTGCAGCAATGTCTTCTAAAGACTCCTCTATTCTGGATTAGAATGGAAGCTTCTTGGAGGTTTGGTATTGGAAGAAGTAGATCCCATAAGCAAGTATTTAGTACATTACCTCCTTTTCAAAAATGGGTGCCCTTGATCTATAGTGTTAGAATGTAGGAACCCTTAGAAGTGGACCAAATAAGCTGTAAGACCTCATATGTGGTGCTGTGAGTAAAGCTGAGGAAAGAAAAATCAAATCTTTTCTTAGAATATGTGCTAATTTCAGTCTGAATCATTACCTTTTCCAGGGTGGAAAAAAGTCAATATAATTGCATCTCAATTTCTCTGAAAGACTGAAATGATGGTTTACCATCAGCCTTTGTGGCTGACAATTTTATATTAAATAGTGACAGTAGTTAGATCAGATGAGGCTGTTAGACTCACTTCTACTGCCATAAAATCTGCTATATTCATCAACCTACGTGTCAACCTAGGGTGGTCTATGAAAGATGGCTGATGTCAACTGACTGAGTCATTCTGTCTACTTATTTTGTAGCTCCTTCACAGTAGGTGCAAGCTGAGAGGGACATATGTGATAAAAGGATTTTTACATTTTGTTGAAAAAGTGCTCAAGCTAAAATATATTCCTGCCTTAAAAAAAAAAAAAGAAGAAGAAGAAAAGAAATGAGTCAGGTGCTTTTGGAGACTTCATAGGCCATAGTTCCATCCACGTTATTTAGAAGCATGTTCCTGTATTTGTTAAATAAACCTGTATCACAAATTCCAGATAATTCTACTAAGATATACTAAATTTAAAATTTCTTTTTTCTTTTGAGATTATTTGAGTGTGAATGACATTATGTGTATAGCTGATTACCTTTTGGTCACCATTTTGCATATTCAAGTATTTTGTCAAAACAGAAGCAAAAATACTAATATTCATTTTCAAATATACTGATATCCTTTAAAGATTAAACAGTGCTGTTTACATGTTACTTTTTGAAGACTTTTTACAACTTTGCTTTATTTTCACTTTTAAAATTTTATTTTTGTATTCTAAAGGAAACTGGTAAAGTTCCTAAAGAATATTTTCATATTCTAAAAAAAAAAAAATGATTTAAATTCCAAAAAGGTTTTTTTTTTTTTGGTATTTTCTTTTTTAGGAGAGCATAAAATAGCTCAGAGTCCCAATGCCATGTGAATCATGGGTAAGTAGTACTGTTTATAGTGACTGTGACATTTTCTCCAATTCACGCTTTTCTTCTAGCTATAATTCACACTTTTATTTTATTCATAACAAATGTTTCAATATCATTTAAATTTCTAGGCTTACTATTTTCTATGCAATATTAAATATATAATAATGGAAACTTGTTGACTTGGCAAATTTAAAACTTGAATTCCCTTTTTATAAAACAATCCTTTGTAAGTTTTAAAAAGTGATCTCAGATATATGCACTAGGAGAATGATTCACTGCAGTAAACTGCGGTTTTTTGAAGTTGTTCATTCCTTATTTACTAGTCATGGGGTTTCTCTGTTTATGAGAATAAATGTACTCAGAAGTAGAAAGATTTGCTGCAAAAATAGAGTGGGTCTGCTCCCAATTTTTTTCTGTCTTTGACTTATCATTTGTTGGTGTCTTTATGATGTAGTTTTGTTGATAGAATTCCTCTGTATGACCTACAGCTTATGTGAAGACTTTCACATATATTATAAAACTCTCCATAAAACTGTCTCCAAAACTACAAACCCCATATTATTCATGCTCTGAACATGCAAAGAGGAATAGGACTATTATATAGGAAGGATTTACTTTGGGGATCAATAGCAATGAGAAAAATATAAAATGTACAAACCCAATGCACTTAAAATAGTAGTGTGTATGGTTAATCAGCAACATCAAAATATACAAATAAAGTCACTGGTAATTATTGCTCTATTATGCCTTAACCATGCCCATATGATATACTATACACATATCTCTATACGTACATTTAGCTCTAACACCCATCCTTGCAGTAATTATTGTTGTTGTTGTTTATGATGACTGGCACAAGAGGTATTATATTTTGAAGACCACACTTACGTGACTTCAGTTAGAATAGTCATCCCTTGGAACCAGAAGATGGCATAATTGTTACATTTCTGGATTCCCATGTAGTTGACTGTGGTTCAAGTCCTAGACCCAGAAGCTTAAAACTCACATCAGGGGTGTGTGCACACATGCCTAAGATTCTGAGTGGAGAATGGAAGAGAAGGGATTGCAGCATGGGCATCCCCGCTGGGGGGATTTCTCACTTTGTCTCTTTCTGAGAAACAAATCTCTGTCTTGAAAAGAGAATAATCAATCCTTTAGGACAAAGGACAGGTTTTTGTTTTCCCATTGTTTGGATTCTAAAACTTAAAAACATAAAAACCATGGTAGACGAGTAACAGGTACTAGTTACTGTTTTAACCGAAGAAGATCCATTCCATGAAATGATTAATAAAATGTGTGTTCTTAACTACCATACAATATCAGTGTAGTGAGAAATTGGTACACTAGAAACTTGCACTGAAGAGACCAGCAGTTAGCGTAATGGCTATGTAGCTGGACTCCCATGTAGTCGACTGCAGTTCGTGTCCTTGACCTGGTGGCTTAAACTCACGCTGGGTGCATGTGCGTGTGTGCCCAAGATCCCGAGAGGAGAAAGGAAGGGAAGGGATTGTGACATAGCCTTCCCCCCAGGGGTTATTTCTCGCTTTCTCTCTCTCTCTCTCTCTCTGTCTTTCTGGCAAGGGCACATGCCCTATAACAAAAAAAAAAAAATTGCACTAAAATTATAGACTTTTTCAGGCATAACTAGTGTAAGAACTAGAACTTTCTATTTACATTGCTGTAGAGCTTTGTGATTTCAAGGCAATATTTACTAAGAGCAACATACTACAGATTTTTCAGAAGCTTCTCTCTCTAAAATGGAAACAAAATAGTTTATGGGCCTATAAAAATGTAGTCATTTGTGTAACTCACACAGAATGCATCACACTATTTAAAAACCTAGATAATTAATTTTCATAACATAGTTTAATTAGCTTCAATGTACAGAACACATTTCTGTTAAAATAACCATTTAAAAAGTAATTTACTAGAGGGAACCAGCAGTTAGCGTAATGGCTATGTTGCTGGACTCCCACGTAGTTGACCGTGGTTAGCGTCCCGGACCCAGTGGCTTAAAACTCACGCTGGGCGTGTGTGCGTGCATGCCCAAGATCCCGAGAGGAGAATGGAAGAGAAGGGATTGCGACGTGACCATCCCCCCTGGGGAGTGATTTCTCACTTTCTGTCTCTATGTCTCTCTCTGTCTGTTTGGCGAGCGCAAGCACCCTATAGCGAAAATCTTTCCAAAAGAAAAAAAAAAAGTAATTTACTAGAGGGGGTGGAGGCCAACAGGTGGCTTGGTGGTTATGGTGCTAGAGTCTCACATGATTTATTGCAGTTCATGTCCCACACTCAAGGCTTGAAAATCACAGAAAATAGTTAGGTAAATAAATAAAATGTTTTAAAAAATTAAACTTAATCGCTTGAGCTCAACAGAGAGAGAGATAGAGGGTGAGAGAGAAAAAGAGGAAAAGGGAGTAAGCATCCCCCCAGGGTAGAAGGCCACATTGCAATCCCTTTTCCTCAGTTCTCCCCTCAGGACCTTAGGTATGCACGCACATGCACCCAGCACCTTTTTCAAGCTCTCTGGTCCAGGACTCAAAACACACAGATGGTCATGTGGAATTTAGCCACTTTAACTACCATGTAGGTAGCTGACCCCAGAGTGATACATATGCTATTGCCATATATTCATCTGTTTATTCCACATTCAAAATATTTTTTACTTATCTGGTACCTTATATATATGCAAAACAATGAACTGTGTTCTGAGAAAGCTACATAAGTGAATAGATTCAACCCATTAACTTGTACTGCTTAAAATAGACAGGAAATTAAATAATAGAGGTTCAATACAAGTCAGAATATGAAGTACAATACAACATGAATGAAAAATTAAGTAGGTGAAAAGTGAGAATTATGCAAAACTAAGATAAATAGTAAAGCTATAAATAAAAAATGAGTTTAGTTTTATTGCTAAATACTAGTCATCTAATTTTCAACTCTAAAGATGTTCTTGGACAAGAAAACATCAGTAAGCATATGGAGATGAAACCTTCATGATATTTTCTGGAAATAACCAATTTAATGATTTGACTAGAGTATAAGTAATGGGAAAATTTTAAAAAGTAAACATTAGAACCCTAACTGCAGTTAAGGGGAGGGGATACATTTTAATTTTAAGCTAAAGATTTACTTTTACTTTTCAGACATTGAAAGGTCAGTGAAACATTCGAAGACAAAAGTATTATTTCATATTCCATAATATTTATTGAAAAGTCATGCTATTTTAGACTCTTTTTGTCCTAAAATGAGGAGGGTCTCAAACATTTTCAAAGTGGAGCCAGAAGGTGGTATGGATGTTAAGGTGCTAGATGCCACATGGTCAACTGCGTGGTTCAAGTCCTGAACCTGGTGACTCTCACCCCAGCACATGTTCATGAATGCTCAAAATCCCAAGAAATCACCCTGGGGGGTGATTTCTCACCCTCCTTCTTTTTCTTTCTTTCTTTGTCTCTCTCCAAGCATACACATCATACAGCAAAGCTAAACAAACAAAAAGGTGTAAAAACATGTTTTTTCCTGTAAGGAAATCTTACTATGGTAGGAAGTCTAACATGTTTCATAGACAATAATGTAGGATAGAACATAAAATCTCAGAAAAGAAACACAAAGATACCCAGACGGAAAAAATCTGTGAAAGCTTTCTGGTACCAGCAGATGGCATAATGGTTATGTTGCTGGACTTCCATGTAGTTGACTGTGGTTCCAGGCCCAGAGCTGGCCAAAGTATATAACCAATAAATATCTGTAGAGTGACTGGTCTAATTAATTTTCAGTAGAGAAATTCTCTCTCTCCATATACATAAATATATATATTTAGTACTGGGTCTTGTCCTACCAGGATTCTCCTGCTTCAGTCTTCCAGCTGGTACAAACAGGTCTATGTCACCCTGTCCAACTCTTTTTAAGCTCTGTCTTGCCCAGGCCAGCCTCAGGCTTGCAATCCTACTGCCTCCTCTCACTGGTATTTTATGCTGGATCAAGAATCAAAATCAGGCCTTCCTAATGGTCTCAGTCCACAGGGCAATGTCTTAGCACCATGACTGGGCCAGAAACACAAAATTTAACAGCTGTTTTATTATTTTAATTAACATAACAGTGCAGGAAAAATGTATTGGCTAAATCTTTTTAAAATTTATTACTATGTGTTAGATAAAATTTTTAAGCTGAGGAGACAGGAATATGCAAAATAATCAGTTTTGGCCTTATGGAGCTTACTTAGAGTAAGAGGGAAGAGGGAAGTGAGAGGGAAGACAAAGAGGGACCTTGTGGAGCTTACTTAGAGTAAGAGGGAAGAGGGAAGTAAGAGGGAGTGAGAGGGAAGACAAAGCAATGAATGCAAACATGTTCTAAGTGATTTGTCTGAGTGACCTAGAATATTCCCCTTCCAAATGTCCTTGTGCTTTTGGAGCACCCCCCACACACACACTGGTGAAGGCAGTATACATATATATACGTGTGTGTGTGTGTGTGTGTGTGTGTGTGTGTATATATCTCTGTGGAATGTAATCTTGTTTTAGAAAAGCAAGGATGTACTGATGTTCAGCCTAAGCCTTCAGAGGCCTCTGTTCTTAGGTCTCTGCCATACCCACCATCATAAGAACATACCCAGACTGCCTTGATGGGAGAAGAAAGCCAAGTGGGTCAGAGCCCGGGTCAGCTGAACGCCTGCTTACCACCAGCAGAACTGCAGAACTGTCTATCCATTCTGAGCTGACCCAGCTTCAGGAGCAAGGATTCCTAGTCTAGTATGCTAATGAGGCTTTCGGCTGATATGCTGCCTTATGTAACAATTGATGACTAGCAAAAATAGGAAAAAAGTGAAATTCAGATAAAGACCTTTCCTTCACTTCTGCTAAACATTGAACTAGCTTCTTCTTACCTCTAGGTCCCTGATCTCCCTTTTCCTACTGCATTTACTTTAAAAAACTTAGAAATGTATATTTTCTCTATTCCCCTTTGAGATGCAAATCTCTTTTAAAATTTCTTGCTTTACAACTCAGGAGTGGCTTCTCAAGGATCTAGGAGCCATCTCCCCTGAATGTAATCATCAAGGTGCCTGCAACTCCAAATGTCTGTGGAAGGTTAGGCAAGTAATTTTTCTCCAGGTTATGAAAATACCTCTTGTCTCAGAGATAGAAGAAAGTTTACTATTAAAAGTGCTGCCTGATATGCATATACAAACTCATATATCGGTGTTTTAGGAACCAGTGCTAAATATGTTTATAAAGTATCAGTATTTAAAATACACTATGGATTTCTTAGTGTCAGGAATGTGATACCAAGAAGTGAATGTATTTTTCATAAAAGATTAAATTTCTGGCACCAGGACCTTAAAATTAGGATAACAATCATATTTAATGTCAGACCAAACACATGCACAGTGGGTTGATGTTAGGGCTGGTATTGGTCTATGACTCAAACTTTCTCCCATATTACTTTATGCTGAAAAGCAGTAACAATAACAGCAGAGTCAATGTGGAGGCATCTATTGGCATGCTGGCTGGGCAAAACTGAAACAAGTTTGAGTCATTCATAGGGAAACTCTAGTCAAATTGAGGTTCAGGCAAAAAGACATGTAAGGTGATTATTTTGATGGAAAGAAGAGAAGCTGAAATTATTAGAATATGAGGCCTTTGTGGGGAAAGACTGAAAGAGAACTACATATATTCTTAGCATTAGCATATTGAGAATTTAAAGTAGCTAAGAGAATGAACTGAAGCTATTGAAAAGAAGGTACAAAGGGGAGGGTAGAGTATCATTAAGAAATGCATTTTCTATACGACAGCATTGCACGTTTTTTATAAAAAACGAAGCTAAACAAAACAAAAGCTACTTCCAATGTAAGCCATTAGAACTGTTTACTTATTTACCATTTTTCCATTTTCAAATAGTCTTTTTGGGCATTAATAATACCACTCTGCAAATCATTTCTCTGATGTTTTTTCTTTGTAAAAACTAGATGTGTTTCTTTGAAAATATGATGGGTGTTATTTATTAAATACATTTTAAATGAACATTTGTTATCGTTTTTTCCCAGAATAAGGTTTTATATGGAAGAAAGTCTGCTACAGATGAAGTGTTCTCCCTTCCCTCTCCCTCTCCTTCTGCCAATGTACTGTTGGGAGATGAAATCATTTTGCTACTCTAAATGCACCTTGAACACGAATGTGAGATTAAACATTCAGCTTGTCAAAAGGGGGCTATTGAGGCCCACAGGTAGTGTGGTGGTAAAGGCACTGGACTCCCACATGGCCAACTGCAGTTCTAGTGCCAGACCTGGTGGCTTAAAATGGGTGAGTGGGCATACATACAAAATCCCAAGAGAATAGAGGAGAAGGGATTGTGGGTCAAACCCTCTGAGGTTGATTTCTCACTTTTCCTCTCTCTATCTCTCTCTCTATTTCTCTGTCTCTCTCCAGCAAGCACAAATGTCCTATGCCAAAAACAGAAAATGAAAAACAACAACAAAAAAGTGGCTATTTCATATTATACTCACTTCTATTTGCATTCTCTCTCTCTCTCTCTTTCTCTCTCTCTCTCATATTTTGTCCTTTCTCACATGTCAACCAGGAATAACAGGATAAGTAAATCAACGATAAAAAATTGTTTTTAAAAAGATTTGTGTGTATAAGAATCATATTTTTCCCTCAAAGACTGTTGTTCTACAGGTAATAAGGAGGCAGAAAAAAACTGAGGAAAGTTGTAAGAAAAAAATTGTTATAATAAGGGAACTTAGAAAAGTCAAGTTAACAAAGAAAGTGACACTCTTGAAGAAAAAACTGTATATACATATATATCCGAAAAATGAAATGAAAGGAACCTGGTATCATTTTCATGGGAATGGAATTGCCATTGACATAGCTTCAGACACATCTGCAGCGACGGAGCCCAGCTGGCTCGGTGGAATTCTTACACGAGAGATGAGTAACCTGGGTAAAGATCCATTTTTAATGAGTGGAGAATGAAAGTACATACAAGCTTTATCCAAAGGCCCTGTCTCAGTGTAAGAGGCACGCCACCATTCCGAGCACAACAAGGTATTCACCTCTCAAATCTTAAGAAATTGCCTGAGATTACAAGGATTTAGAACAAAGATGAAAGGGTTACTTTCTCATAGGCATTGATTAGAAGCATAATACTGCATTTCGTTATATCCTGTTAAAGTGTGGCGCCACAGGGAATAATGACCTTTCTCTATTTGGGGGAACCAATTGCAGCAAGTGCAGACAGAAAAAAGGCAAACGTAAAGGCTTTATGGCATAGGCTAGAAATATGTGGAAGCAAAAAAGGGAATAATTTTAGACTGTTTTAGAGGGAAATGATTGCAACCATTAAAGAGGGCAGGGCCAATACCTCAAATACTATTAATAGTATCTTTTATTAGTCGTGTATATATAATTATTGTTTCATATATGCATATATAAATTTTATACATAGAAATTTAATTCTACTAGTTTTGCTATTCTCATTTTGATTATTTTCATCTCTGTAGAGACCGTCAATCTTTTACAGTGAGCTAAGCAACTGTGGCCCACACAAGAGGTCTGATGTGTCCACTAAGAAATAGGAGACAAAAATAAAACGAGCTGGAGCAAAAGTGATAGAAAAGGATGAGTATCACACATGTGCAATAAGACTACTCATGAAAATAGTGACGACATTGCCAAGGCTCGTTGCAAAGAGAAAAAAGAACGGTACACAGCATGAGCAAAAACAGTGAAAAACGTACGAAGTAGAAGAGAGAGCGTAAAAAGGAAAGGTCTTCAGTTTCATCATGACAAGAACACATTTTTATCTGGCTCATCTACATCTTTTTCTGTAATTTCCTAGCACATTTTGTCCCTCAGGAAAAGGACTGAATCAATATCTAAGAGAAGGAGTTAACTGATGCCTTGTCAGGTTTGCATCGTGGAGTCAGAACGAGATAACCAGCCTCGGGTAAGCATGAGAGTGCAAGCAACCAGTCAGGGCTGCTCGTGTGTGGGATTCCTCAGGTGCAGCTGCAGCCTTTGGAAAAGTGATGCTGTTCAGGCGAATGAAATAAAACAGAGGAAAGGCCAAAGCAACCCAACCACAGAGTCTTAAATGCACAGCTGCTTCTACTGCTCTCTCTTTCCCCACCTGGTCTTCAATTGCTGGTTAATTTGTTCTCTGTACAATCTGTTTGCTTCCCTACCGAGGCCCCTAACATTTTCTGAGTCAGACCAAGTTGCTATTGATTATTTGTTGTGAGTGTCCTGTAACTGATAAAATTTGATTTTCTCCTATAGGTGTGTTCTGAGCTGAATTTAACTGTGTTTGTCAAATCCCAAAGTCCATGTAAGATCCCAGCAGCAGACTCCATTGTAAAACATCCATTTTAACAATCAAACAGTCTGCCATGGCTTGGAACCAACCATACCTACACACACACACAAAAGTAATTTACTGTAAGGGCATACAAAAATGTAGTTTGTTGTGAGGGTACATGACAAAGTGTTTATTGAAATTTTAATAGACAGTAAATGAAGCCCTTTTCCTTCTTTTTCATATCTGGAATAGATTAAGATTACATCAGGTATAAACAGATGGCTTTATTGCTATTACTGCTCATGGAAAAATGTGGCTGCATGTTATATGGCAAATGGGCATGCTCAGACTTGATCCCCGAATTAAAGAGACTCATTGTCCTCCTCACCAGCAAAACAGAACAACTTGGGCTTCTCAGAGGGATGAAAGATTTTACCACTTACTTCATTTCAAAGAATATTACTCTAATAGGAAAGATAACAATGTTAACACTGTGTTATTCAAGGAGTCCCTCCAGAAAGCTTGTCCCAATGTAAGGGTGTTGGGCAGGCCTTTCTGAGAGGTGATCAGGCTATGAGGATGAGTTTGGGTGCTTTTCACCTGTCTTGTCCTCTCTCCATTTACTATGGATTTACACAGCAAAAAGGGTTCAACAAAGGCCAGCAGCTCAATCTTTACCTTTGAATGTGTGCACTCTCCACAGAGAGAGAGAGAGACAGAGACAGTGAGTAAGAGAGAACAAGGGAGAAATTACACTCCAGGGTTGATGGCTGTGCTGCAATTATTTCTCCTCTATTCTTCCTCTGGGCATTTTAGGCATGCACACATTCATCTGGTGTGAGTTTCAAACCAACTGGTCTAGGACTCAAACCACAGTTGGCCACGTGGGAGTCCAGTGATGTAACTGGTACACCATCTGGTAGCCTCCAGCATCTTCATCTTGGACTTCTCAGTTATGTAATTGTGAGCCAATACATGTCTGTCCATTATAAAATACCCAGTCTGTGGTATACTATTACTACAGCTGCACAAAAGAGACAAGACAAACAACAGTAACCAGGTCTTCTAGAGACTGAATTGAACATGTGGGTACTCCTAACCTGACAAAGAAACTAAACTAGAAGGATCTTTTCCCCCTGAAATAGAAATGTCCTGCCCTTCTTGGAACCTCTGGGAAGAAGGAAATTTTTCATCTTCCTCTTACTCCCTAACAGGGCAGTCCTTGAGCAGGTCTCCTCCGTTCGGAGCCAAGGGCACAGACTCTGCAGTCCAGCTGGTGCAGGATGTGAGAAAGGACAACTAAATGAGGAAGCTTGTCCAGCCTGTCTGCCTCCCAGCCCCTGAATGTAGAACAGTGTTCAGGCCAAGCAGCAGAACAGAGTCACCTTCTCGTCTCCCTGGGAGCTGTTTCCTTGTGGGTTATTTATATGACACAAATACAGAAGCACAGTAACCCCTATTGCACACACATTTTTAGCCTTCTGTTAGTGTTTACATCAACTGATCTTTGAAAAGTTCAGATTTCAAGTTTCCCTAAAGTAAACTGCAAGCTCATCTTATTGAACAATTTAATAAGTTCTGCTTCCACTTTGGGATCTCTGAATTGTTGAGTTCCTCCAAATTTAAAGTTCTCATTTCATTTCTCTTCCTTTTCTTTCTTGCCTTTTTTTTTTTTTTTTGAGAGTTTTTTGCTATAGGGCATATGTGCTCAACAGACAGAGAGACGGAGAGACAGAAAGTGAGAAATCAACACCCCCCCCCCAGGGGAGATGGCCACACCACAATCCCTTCTCCATTCTCCTCTTGGGATCTTGGACACACATGCACACTCACCCGGTGTAAGTTTAAGCCACCAGGTCCGGGACTCAAACCGCGGTCAACTACATGGAAGTCCAGCGACATAGCCATTACTCCAACTGCTGTTCCCGTCATTTCTTTATTTATACTAAAATAAAGTTTACTGATGGATGCCAGCTTGACTTTAGGATTACTCTCTTAAATGCTAATGGATTTATTTCTATGGCAAAGTACCATAATCACTTGATTCTAACAAAACTCTCTACAATAATAATTTTTAAAAATACACTCGTGGAGTTTATAGACACAGATATGACTATGAAAACATGAACTAATTTTCATCAGTTTAAAACTTGTATAGAAAAATAATAGCATTTTTAGTATTTTAAATTCATTCATTGAATATCTATTTCACCTGTAGAAAAAAATACAGTCAATTCCATGTACACTAAAGTCTCTTTTGAGCTTTTATGAGTACTTTTCTTTTGAACGGTCAATCGAGACTTTTTTTTCCTTCCCTTTCTAATTCCTAGTGTGGCATACTGTTTATAGAGCCATACTTAATTAAGACATCTAAAGAAGTGAATAGTCTTCAACCATACTTGATTCTAAGCTGGCATCTGGTAGTGAGATTTAATTTGCAGTCTATTATTTGTGGCTATAGGGGATAAATTCAGTGTTACTCCTTGAGACAGATGTGGTCCTGTCATGTCCAATCTTTTTCCCTGTATCCTCTTCCTCCTGAAGATTCATGAAGATTATTTTTAAAGATAATTTTTATTACCTAATTTTAATTTTTATTTTTCATTATTACTTTTAAATTTTTCTATAGAGTACATGTGCTCACCAGAGAGAGACACACAGAGAGAGATGGAAAGTGAGAAAGCAAGCCACTAGGTTTAGGAACAGAATTACCATGGGACATATGGAAGTCCAGAACTTTAACCACCATGCCAGCTTCTCTGTTCCATTAAGATTTTTTTTTTTTTAGCTACATCACTGTCCTTCATTGCATCTCCAAGGGAGGTGTTAAATTTTTCAGATGTTCTTCTCTGGGATAAGAAACTTGTGGAATTATCTTAGGGTCTATCTGCTGGCGTTTTTTGTTTGTATTGTTTTTAACTTGTATTTTCACTTCTGGTGCTCATATTGTAAAGAGACTTTTGAGAAACTCACTGTTTCCTACAAAAATGAGAGTTTCCTGCTCAAATTCCTAAATCCTTCTGGGATTCCCCTTGTCCCCCTCACCTGATGGGATTGGAGGAGAAGTAGAAGGTAGATGCAATCATGTAGGCAATGAAGCCCTGGATGTATAAATGGCAGTTTTAAAAACCTTCAGGTTCTACATTTAGATTGAACATCAATTCAGAGATAACTCCCAATTCCAGAACAAACTGAATATACAAGGAGCAAGAAGAGTAGCAAGGACTATTTGAATACTATTGAAATAAACCAGTGTGTTTATTTTGCTTGTCTTTGACTACCACCTGTTGCTTCTTTTTTAATCACTTTCTTGCCTTCTCCATTGTTCATGATTCGTTTTAGAAACTGCAGGTAGCAGATACTCACTTCTCTTTTCGCTAAGTATTGGGAGGCAAAAAGGGAATATATTCTGTTTCTGATTAGTAAAGATTAAGTATTTATGAAGAACCATGATCCATAATTTATTCCCACTAAATCCAACTTATGTAACAGGGAAAAGATGAAGGATTTTCCTACAAACTTTTAGGTTATCAGTCCCACCCTAAAAGAAACATAGCATGTGAGTTTAACCAATTTTACATCTCATATAATTATATCAAATATTCAGATTATATGAGTAAATGAAACAAGCCTTTATTTTCAGAACCACGAGTCTTTTTTATTTTAAAATATTAGCATGGGTATGTTAGAGAGAAATTGGAAATAATATTTTAAGCTGCCAACCATATGTCATTTCAAGCCACATGAAGTTAAAATAGGTGTCATATTAATTTCTATATCATGATTCAATTTCTTGATTCCTTTTTATTGTCTGTATGTCAGAAATAAAATAAAAGTACATTTATTATTATTATTATTTTAAACAGATAAAACATAAAAATTCCGTTTCAAATTTTGAGAATCATTTTGACATTCATAAGTTTTATATAAATACTATTTATATACATTTAAAATATGAAATTATTTAAAGTACAGTTATACTTAAATTATTAAATAGTTTAGTATCTTAAAATTTAAAGACAAATACCCACTGTAAAATACAGAGAGGGGCTTTATAGAATTCCTAATAAATACTGTTTACATGGGTTTCTCTTTGCAGATGCATTTAGTGATATTTTATATTTTAACAAAATGGTATAACAATACATTTTATTGGTTACTGCTAGGTAGTCTTATAAAATTATTTCTTTTTATCAGAGAAATGTTTTCTATTATGACTGCTACAAAAATGAATATTAAATGTCTGTCTACCTAGCTTATGACATTGAACAGAGACTGGTAATTTTTTATGACATATAAATACAATTCTGAAGCTAACTATTAGTAAGGACAATGGATTCTAGTAATGTACCATAAAGAACAGGGTAATTGAGCAACCAGAGTAGTAGATGGTAAAATATTCAGTTTGAATATTTGGCATGCCTCATGAAAGCTGATCATTCTGCAGTGAGTTGTTAATGTAAATTTGACTTCCCTGTGAACTTCCATAAGTAACTGCTTCCTGGAATCATTAACAAATAGAACATTTGAAATAATAAAGTATAGTTCTTCATTCTGGAGACAAAGGAATAAATGCTGGCATACTAAGAGCATAAC
Organism: Tupaia belangeri chinensis; assembly: GCF_000334495.1. Classification (NCBI taxonomy): domain Eukaryota; kingdom Metazoa; phylum Chordata; class Mammalia; order Scandentia; family Tupaiidae; genus Tupaia; species Tupaia belangeri. The sequence continues at coordinate 3,811,380 of NW_006159439.1, read as the reverse complement.
TCAATACCTCACTGTTGGTGTTTGTGGTAGAGTAAGATTTAAGACTCTGCTAGCCTATCTCCCATGAGGATATTTTTAAAAGTGATACAATTTTAAATAATTTAAATTGGTAATTAAAATATATATGTTAGTGTATATAATAACTCTTTTAAGAATGAACATATTGACTGAATATAAAGATAAAATCTATCTTGAGTATTTCTCAATGGATGATTGACTATTTAATCTATGACCCAATGACTAGGGTTATTAAACTTATATAACTGCAGCACAATCTTTGTTAATAATGCAGTATAAGAACCTCAATCTAAAATTGATAAAATATTTGATAATCATAAAATTTAGATATAATTTAACTACATATATATTATTAGTAACATTTTAAAATATTTTTAACGTTTAGATCATTGAAATGCTTATATTCAAAGTCCTCAATATTTTAAAACTATTTACTCTATATATTTTAATGTGTATTAATTCATTTAAAAAATAAAGTATAGGGACTAATGGGTGGCGTGGTAGTTACGGCAACAGATCCCACATGGCCAACTGAGTTACGCAAGTCACGCAACCAGCAGTTTAAAGAACACACAGGCACATGTGCATGAGTGTCCAAGACCCTGAGAAGACAATGGGAGAGACGGGGCTATGGAGCAGCCATCCTCTCCTTGTGTGTGATTTCTTACTTTCTCTTTATTTTCTTCTGTCTCTCACTTGTGATGTACACACTGAAACTAATTGACTAAATAAAATAAAAGATAAAGTACTAATCAGGACCAAGTGCAATGCCAATGTAATTGGACCATCGTGGGAAAGGTCATGATTTATTTCCAGGAACATCTCTGAGCATGCTCTGTGCACAAAGTTCTGTGATCTGGCCTGAGGTGAGGGCAGATCATCACATGTAGACTATTTGGGATGCCTGTCTCTCTTTCTCTTTGTCTCTCCATCCCACAGAATAAATAAATATATAAACTTTTTAAAACTATAAAATGGAGGCTGGCAGGTGGCATGGTGGATTAAGGGCACTGAACTTTGACATGGACCACCTTGATTCAAGTCCTGGACCTGGTGGCTTGCTTTTTCACTTTCTCTCTCCCTCTCTTTCTCTTGCTCAAATTAAAATAAATAAATGAATAAATAAAGTTAAATAAAGTAAGCATTTTTAAAAAATTAAAAACTATAAAATAAAGTGTAAATATTATTTTCCAAATGGCTAAATTTTTAACAAATATGAGATTGGTGATAAACATGTTCAACACATATTTAAAATATGTTTATGTTTTATAATGTTCAGCATTGTAATTATATAATGATACTAATGTAATGATAACTAAGGAATTTGAGTTAGAGGAATAATAGCACCTTCAAAATGAAAGAAATAGAGACATCCAGGACCAGCAGGTGGCATGGTGGTTAAGGGCACTGGACTCCCACATGGACGACTTGCAGTTCAAGTTCTGGACCTGGCGGCTTTCTCTTTCTCTCTCCCTTCTCCCTCTCTCTCTCACTGTCTCTCTCTGGTCAAATAAAAATAAATAAATAAATAAAGGTAAATACAGTAACTCTTTAAAAAAAAGAAATAGAGACATCCTCCTTTATATGTATTGTGTGATGACTTTTAGCTAAGATGTTTTTTAAAGCGGTAGCTGCCTTTAATGAATAAGAGAGACAAAATATTTATACTTTATTCAAGATGAGTTAAATTCGTCCTTAGCTATATATATCTCAACTCAACCAATAGGATAATGCCCCCAAAAAGTTGAGTTCTTTTTTTGTTTGTTTGTTTGATCATAGGTCATAAGGGCTTATCAGAGAGACAGAGAAGAAGGGAAACTGAGAAAGTGAGAAATCATCCTGGAGGGTGGGGGTGGGGGGAAGGGGGAATGGCCATGCTACAATTGCTTCTCTTCCATTTTCCTCCTGGGATCTTGGGCATGCACGTACACATCTACTTATGACATTTGCGTATTCTTGGTCACTGAAAAAAACAGATGGTATATTATGAAAATGTTGTTACTGGAAACATCTGACTTAGTGATGCTTAGAGAATAAAATACATGGTATAATTAGATATATCAAATTGCTAAATCAGGGACTAGCAGATGACATAATGTTTATGTCACTGGACTCCCACATAGTCAACTGTGTTTTGAGTCCTAGACGTGGTGGCTCCAAACTAACACTGGGCGTGTGTGTGTGTGTGTGTGTGTGTGTGTGTGTGTGTGCATGTGTACCTAAAATCCTGAGAAAATAGAGGAGAAGGGATTGCAGCATGACCATTCCCCCAGGGGGTGATTTCTTGCATTCTGCCTCTATCTCTTTCTGTCTCTCTGGCAAGTGCATGCACCCTATAGTTAAAATCTCTCCTAAAAAAATAAATACTACATCATACGGTTCTTTAGAGTATTAAAGCAGCTAATGTATAGAAGTTGCTTAAGTTAATACCATACATGTATTAGATACTCAATCAAATGTTAAATTTACACTAAGTATCCATCTCAATAGAATAGTAATTTTTAATGCTTGTGGCACTACTATGAAATAAAATTCCAAGATTTTATCCTTTTAACAAAAAGTTATTCTTGCTTGCCCATTATTTACGTTTCCATGAAAAACATGAATGATAATTAAACAAATGTTATTACATGTGGAAGATAATTTTTAAAATACTTCTAGCATTTGTTTGCTATAACTTTGTTTTACTAAAAAACAAAAATCAATACCAATAATATAATAACTGGCATATGTATGATTGAAATTTGTAATCACCTTATTCCAGGGATACAAGAATGGTTCAACATGTACAAAACAATAAATGTAATACATCAATTAACAGAGAAAGATAAAATTATATCTATAGATGCAGAAAAACATTTGATAAAACACAACATTCCTTCATAATCAAGACTCTCAGTAAACTAGGAGTAGAAAGGACATTCATCTCATATCATAGATCTATTGCGAACATCATACTGAATTGGGAAAGCTAAAAGCCTTTCCACTGAAAACTGGAACAAGGCAAGGCTGCCCACTTTCTCCCTCCTTTACAACATAGTGTTGGAAGTCCTAGCTAATGCAATCAGAAAAGAGAGCGAAATGAAGGACATTCAGATTGAAAAAGAAGTGAAATCATCTCTGTTTGCAGATGATATGATTGTATACATAGAAAATTCAAAAGAATCCATGGAAAAACTCCCAAGAAGTGATAAATGAAGTTGGTAGAATAGCAGGATACAAAATCAATATACAAAATCTAAATCATTTTTTATGCACCAACAATGAACAGACTGAATCAGACTTGAAGAAAGCAATCCCATTTACAATAAACACGAAACAAATAAGGTACCCAGGAATAAGCCTAACCAAAGAGGTGAAAGACTTCTACAAGGAAAACTATAAAAAATAAGAAAGAAATGACTGTGATTTTTTTTTTAAAAGAAGGATATTCTGTGTCCTTCAGTTGAAAGAAAAAATAAAATCAAAACATCAGTTTTACCCAAATTAATTTACATGTCCAAAGTGTTCCCAATTCAATTGTCTGAGACATTCTTCACAGAAATAGGAAAACATAATTGTAAAATTTGTCTAGAATCAGAGAAGACCCCATATTGCAAAGACAATACCCTGCCAAAAGAATAAAATAAGAGGCATATCACTACCCAACTTTAAAATATGTTACAAAGAGGTGATAATTAAAACAATATGCAATTGACACAAAAATAGACAAATAGATCAATAGAGTAGAATAGAGAATCCAGAAATATACCCCAAATCATAAAGCCAACTGGTCTTTGACAAAGGGTACAAGACAATGTAGTGGAGAAAAGGAAGTCTTTTCAGCAAGTGATGCTAGAAGAACTGACTATCCACCTGCAGAAAAATTAAACTGGATCTCTATCTCTCATCAACAGTAAGAATTAATTAAAAATAAATCAAAGAAGGACCAGCAGTTAGCGTGATGGCTATGTCGCTGGACTCCCATGTAGTCGGCCACGGTTTGAGTCCCGGACCCGGTGGTTTAAACTCATGCTGGGCACGTCGTGCCCAAGATACTGAGAGGAGAATGGAGGAGAAGGGGTTGTGGCATGGCCATCCCCCCTGGGGGGTTATTTCTCTCTTTCTATCTCTCTTTCTGGTGAGGGCATGTGCCCTATAGCAAAAACCTCTCCAAAAAAAATAAATAAATAAAAAAAACCTCTCCAAAAAATAAATAAATAAATAAATAAAAGTAAAACCTCAAACTACAAAGTTACTTGTAGAAAACATAGGGAAACTTTTCAAGATACTGTGGAGTAGAGGGAACCAGCAATTAGCGTAATGGCTATGTCGCTGGCCTCCCACGTAGTCGACTGCGGTTCGCGTCCTGGACCTGGTGGCTTAAAATCATGCCAGACACATGTGCGTGCGTGCCCAAGATCCCGAGAGGAGAATGGAGGAGAAGGGATTGTGGTGTGGCCATCCCCCCCGGGGGGTGATTTCTCGCTTTCTGTCTCTATGTCTCTCTCTGTCTGTCTGGCGAGTGCACACGCCCTATAGCGAAAAAACCTCTCAAAAAAATAAAAAATAAAAAAGATACTGGAGTAGGCAAATATTTCTTAAATATGCCTCCTAAGACACAGTTACCCAAAATGGACAAATGAAACTACACAAAGCTAAAACGTTTTCTCACAGCAAAGGAAACAATAATTGAAGTGAAAAGATAATCCATCTAATGGGAGACCATTTTTGCAAATTATTCCCCAGACAAGGAATTAATATTCAGAATATATAAGGAACATAAGCAGCTCACCCATAAAAAAATTAAATAATCCCATCAAAAAGTGGGCAAAATGAATTGATAGACAACTCTCTAAGGAAAACTTACAAATGCCCTTGGAGCAAATAAGAAAATGTTTGAAGTCTCTTGTCATTAGGGAACTGCAAAGTAAAACCACAGTGAGGTACCATAACCCCAGTTAGAATGGCTGGGAACAAAAACACAAAGAATGACAAGAGTTGGCAAGACCACTGCAGGGAATGTAAATTAGTTCAATCTCTTTGGAAAACAATATGGAGGTTTCTCAAAAACATACAAATAGAACTTCCATATGATCCAGTAATCCCACTTCTTGATATTTATGCAAAAGATAAGAAAGCACTCAGTCAGAAAGAAACTTGCACAACCATGTATATTGCAATATTATGACAGTTGCTAAAATATGGAACTAACCTAAATGACCCCAAACTGATGACTGGGTTGAAAAGCTGTGGCACATATTTACTATGGAATGCTACACAGTTAGAAGAAACAATGAGATCCTATAGTTTGACTCAAAAATGGATGAATATAGAAGACTTAATGTTGAACAAAATGAGCCAGACTTTGAAAGAAACACATTACACATCCCTACTCAATTTGTATTGAGGTCTGAAAAACAGAACAACACAAAACAAAAGAACGGATTAGCATTGATCACTGGTGTTCAATCGTTTACAATCTCTATTTCTATTTCTTTGGATTATAATATTTAAGTCTTTTTAAAAAAAGACATGAAATATCAATAAACTATTTTCAAACTGACAAAATAATAAAGTAGATTAATAGTTATCTAGGGTTGGTGACAGGCAGTGATAGCTAAATAGCTATAGGGTAAGTTGGGTTTTCTTTTTATGAAAGATTAAAAACCTTCTAAAGGGGACCAGCACATACCATGGTGGTTGAAGTGTTGGACTCCCACATAGCCAACAGTGTTTCTAGTCTTTGACCTGGAGGCTTGCTTTCTCTGTTTTCTCTCTTTCTTTCTCTCATGCATATGCCTGATAGCAAATTGAAAGATAATTATAATGATAAATAAAATAAATAATTATTTTAAAAATTAAAACAAAAACCTTCTAAAGGGACCAATAGGTGGCATGGTGGTTAGGGTGCCAGACTCCCACATGGCCAACCATGGTTTGAGTCCCAGACTAGGCAGCTTGTTTTCTCAGGTTCACTCTTTCTCTCTCTGTCTCTCTCTAGTGAGAAGGTGGGCATGTCCTTTAGCAAATTGAAAATGAATACTACATAAAATTAATGATTTTTTAAAAAACTTTCTAAAATCTATTATAGTGATGACTACAAATATCTGTATCTATACTCAAAACTACTGAGTTATATCCCTTAAATATGAATTGTATGGTATAAGAATTATATCTTAATAAAGATATTTAATAATGCAAAATATTGTAATCATCTATTCTATAGTGTCAGTTATTTGGTGAAGGTTTGGCAATTCTTTCATTTGTTAGGAAAATTAATTCTCTTGACCCTCAAACTTGTTTTTACCTGAAGTGTGAATTTAGATGGCTCTGTGTAATACTGTATCATAAAAAATTTAAGAATATCAGCTGTACCCAAAACCTGCTTAGAGTTTTACTGAGTCTGTATTCTATTGTTTATCTGATTAGTACCATTTATAAATCTACATCATGTAAAATAGAAAGTTGTTAAAATGAAAAGCTAATATACTTTATAGTCTTACAATTTTCTCAGAGTTTTCATGAGAATCAGGTATGTTTTAGTGTATGTTAAAGGAACTAAAAATTACATAAAATAGGATGCAGTCATAGTAATAATAATAAAATTAATAGGTTCATTTTTAAACTAAAAATATTCAGTATTTGTGAAGTTCATATTTTTATGGATGTCTAAAAAGGTCATAAGTAATAATATAAACTCAAACCATATATGAAATAATTATACATGAAATTAAATATGGACTAAAAAACTCAGTTGGTAAGAAAATTCAAGTTGTTTTGTTACTATAATGCTCTTCCTATAAAAAAAAAACTTATGAATATGGGCTTTTTATTTACATCATCTTTTAGCTATTATTAACTATGTCTATGCAGTTATTGGATATGTACCCTTGTACCCTTGGTGGTGGAAATTACTGGGCCATATCTGTCTCTTTCCGTTAGAACACACACATGGCAATAGAAGTACTTGGAAAGTCACCGGATCAAGAATATTTTATTAAAAGGGATTTAGAAATTATTTAATGCTGTTGATTTTTTTTATCTGAATAAAAACTTCCCATTCATTCACTCACATAGAAGCAATGCAAATGTAATTACCTAATTGCCACTGGATAGGAGGTTTAGAACTCAGCCTTCTCCTAGTTCTCTTTTGTTTATCCACCTCTTTATTGCCACCCTTATGTGGCCTTTGAGGAACCAACTGCAAGAATATTCTGCACCGAATTTGATACAGCAGAAGCTCAGAGAAATGCAGTGCATGTTTGTGGGAGGATAGCATTCCCCAATCTAGAGAAATTACTCAGTCAATATCTGTTCACATTAGTTTCCTTCTTGAGGTGTGGTGGTGTTCTCTCTCTTTTTTATTTATTTTTTTTTTTGGGGATTTTTCC
>NW_006159439.1:3788812-3803924 GCF_000334495.1 Tupaia belangeri chinensis | reverse complement strand
GGGGGATGGTCACGCCGCAATCCCTTCTCCTCCATTCTCCTCTCGGGATCCTGGGCACGCACGCACACTCGCGCGGCGTGAGTTTTAAGCCACCGGGTCCGGGACACGAACCGCGGTCGACTACGTGGTAATCCAGCGACACAGCCATTACGCTAACTGCTGGTTCCCTTCTCTCTCTTTTTTATGTAATATATTTTATTTTGATTTCTTTTATACATTCAATCACTATCCAACACTTAGCTTGCAAAGTGACATCTCCAACACGAATATACTTCTTATCTGTCCAGTTGGGGATACAATAAACATTATCATCAGCAGATAATAATCCATTTCTGTATTGTGGTGTTCTCTATGTAATATAGTCAGCACTTCATGACTGGATTATTCACTGTCTTCTCTCACAAAAGCAGAAATCTTTGCCATTCTGTTTTTTGTTGAATCTTAGACCATGGGGACACTCATCAAGGTATGGTACTTATCATTATGCACCTAAAGTCAATAGTCATATATTTTTCTCACTAATTCTGCTAGAGTATAAACACTCATTTGGAGTTAATACTCCTTATGTGAGTCATTTTTAAGGCCATCAGTTTTACAGTAATTAATTGTAGTGAGTCATGTCACAATGCCATTGTCAGTATAAGGTAAGAACGTTCTATTGCTTTATTTCAATATTTTTTTCTGTGCTCACATTTCCATTTTGTTCACTGTTTCAGGAGTGTTTTCCTGGACAGTGTATTAAATGTGTACTCTCCCAGTACAACTCTCATTAGTCATACATGTATCATTGAATAAAAAATAACTTGGATTTATATGAATGTTTAAATACATTCTTTTATGGGACTAGCAGTGGGCATAATGGCTATGTCACTAGACTTCCAAGGAGTCGATAACAGTTCGAGTCCCAGACCAAGTGACGCATGTGCATGCTTGTCCAAGATCCCAAGAGGAGAAGGGATTGCCCCATGGCTATCCCCCCGGGGGATGATTTCTCACTTTCTGTCTCTCTGTCTCTGTCTTTCTGTCGAGCGCAAGTGCTCTATAGCAAAAACCTCTTAAAAATGAAATAAAATAGAATAAAGAAATAAATAAATGTATTTTATTGCATTAAGTATATATCCTAAATATATTTCATTGCCTGAGAGCATTTATGAGAGAGAGGGAGAGAGAGAGAAAAAGCACCTCCCTATGGGGTGTGATCACACAGAAATTCCTTCTCCTTTTCTCCATCCTTTAGAGATTTTACAAAACTCAAACATAAGTGCCCTACCATGTTTTTCAGGCCACTGGGGTAAGATGGTGCTTGGTACAGACCTGTAAGTGACAGACCTGATTGTAAGTTATTGGACCCATCCCATGTAAGTTTGTTGTTAATGAAACTGAAGAAATACATCATGCAGTAGAAAAGGGAAGAGAATGACTTTATTTTCAATCATGAAAAATGCCAATTTTTAAACGAATGTATTTATATACACAGAAGAGCTAAGACAATAACAGGTAATAGAGCAGGCCATTAACCTTGGGCTATATCTTATGTAGAGCTAAGAAAGCCAGTTTGTTTCAAAATTATTAACAGTTCAATTTTTCTACCAACCTTCAAAATCAGACTGCACAAAAACTTCATAGCATTTTTGGAAGAAAATATATCATGGCTTTAGAAAGGAATCTGGATTCTCAGGTCAGCAGTAAAGTAAAGGAAATTACATCGAAAGTAAGACCCACATGGAGAACTAGCAATTCTCCTAGATGTTTTTCCTAAAATTAAACCAGAAATACTATAAATAATCATCCATGAAACTTGAAGGAAATATTGCTTACCTAATATGGTGGCCTCTCAGGTGACACTTTAGATCTAAATGGCACTTTATTCTCAGAAACAGGCCCCAAACAACATGCTTGTGTTCAGGGAGAAACATAAGGTACTCTAGTGTCAAATATTGACAACAAAAAGTAATTTAGCAGTAAATCAAAACTTATTACCTAAAGCTGAGACTCAGCCATTCTTAACTAGCAGGTCGCTTTTCACACAAAAACAGTATTAATAAATTTTTAAATGTGTTTTTGTTCACTTCGTGACTAGGTATTAGTACTCACAGCATAAAATAAAAATCGACACAAAGGTTTCTTGGACAGAAATTCTTCCCACTTCTATCCCAAGCCGTGTAGTTCCCCTGTCACAGTCAACCTCTGCTAACGCTGCTTTTGTCATTCTGGAGAGTATACCTCTCGTGTCAGGATAGGGTACAGGACAGCATGAACTTCGCGTTTTCTAGTGCAGGGACACCACTCACCTGGATTTTGCAGTGAATGATGTCCTAGAAGTAATTTCAACACAGAAGCTGTGCCTTCAGCAAAAATAGATTTATACAGAGGGCATAATAATATGTACATACACCTCATCCTGCAGCTTTCTTTTTTCACATACAATATTCTGGAAATAATTTAATAATTTATGTAACTTAATAATTTACATAAAGTTACATCATTTTTTTCAGTGTCTTTTTTCAGTTTATAATGTATTTATAATGTATTTAGACAGTACTTGTTCATTTATGTATTTGAATTTTTAGAAAATTATCAGAGCGTGTGTGCTCTCACAAGAGGCAGATAAACAGAGAAGAGAGGAGAAAGCACTTCTTCAATGAACGGGTCTGGTCCCACCACAATCCTGCTGACTTCATTTCTCCATCCTGTTGGGATTAAGGTGGCATAGGCATATGAGCCCGGTTTTTCCCTTACGCTGCCGGAATGACACTTCAAATGTCTGTCAGACAGGTGGGGTCCCTCGCCCATAACCACTTGGCAACAGAGTCAAGCTCATGATGCTTTGATAGATGTACACATTGTAGAATGTCTTAGTAAGGCTAATTAACCTGTGTACTACCTCACACACTAATTTACCATTTATTTTTAAATTAATTTTAAAATTCTTATTCACACAGTAAATTGCTATACATTATTTAGATTGTGAAGAGACTTTATCCAGCATGACGTACACCTTGGTCAAATTTATCTTAATATTTAGATTATGTCTCTTAACAACTTTCAAGAATATAACACATTGTTATTAACTATAGTCACCATAATGTACAATAGATTTCTGGAACACAGTCCTTCTGTCTAGTTGAAGTTTTTTATCTTTTAACTAACATTTCCTAAAATATTCCCCCCCTCTCCAGTATCTGGAAGGTACCATTTTACTCTAATCAACATTGAATCATTAGTTAGATGTTTGTAGCTAAAATAAATACTCCTATAAAATAAATATATGTAATTGTTCATGTATTAGAATATCCATATTACAAATTCCAAGATCCAGACTTCTATGTAAAATATATATACATTTTTAATTTTGAAAGTTATTGCCAAACTGTTCTAATTAGAGTTTACTGGGCCAGCCAGTGGCATGGTGGTTAAAACGGTTATTACATCCCAAACAGGCAAGTGAGAGGCTTGAGTCCTGGAACTAGAGATTTGGAAAACATGCAGGCATGTGTGCATGCGTGCCTAAATCCTGAGAGGAGAGTGGAATGTATTTATATACACAGAAGAGCTAAGATAATAACAGGTAATAGAGCAGGCCATTAACCTTGGGCTATATCTTATGTAGTGCTAAGAAGGCCAGTTTGTCCTTCAGTCTTTCAGTCCTGGAAGACTTAAAAGCATCAAAAATTGTTATAGACACTAGGGGCAAAGTGGAAGGAGAGTTGGAGAAAGCATGTATAGTGATTGAATGTATAAATCATAAAATAAACATTTTAAAAGAAAATAAACAAACCAAAGTGTACAGAAAACTAATACAAATATATAACTCAAATATAAAAAAATAACCCACAAGTTTAAAAAAAAAAGAAGCAGTTTGTTTTAACATTATTAACAATTTTATTATTGGGACCAGCAGGTGTCACTGTGGTTAGGGCACCGGACTCCCACATAGCCAATGGCTGTTCAAGTCCCAGACCTGCTGGCTTAGAAATCATGCCAGTGTATGTGTGTGCATGCCCAGGATCCCAAAAAGAGAATGGAGAAAAAGGGAGGAGGGATTGTGGCGCAGTGTTCATCTCCCCTAGCAGATAATTTCTCACTTTCCTTCTCATTTTCTCTTTTTCTCTTTCTCTTTCTCTGGTCCAGGTGCCCTACAGCAAAATAATAATAATAATAATAATAATAAAATTTCTTTGACTTACATTTAATCACCGTACATCTTTACAGTGTACAACATGGTTTATCCCAGCATGAATATAATGTGTATTATCCAAGTTCAAGATATTAACGTATACATTGTCATCAACATATAATTTTCCTTTGTTTTTGTGCCAAATATATTTTTTTCTCATAGTATTGTTTTTATTTTGACTTTATGGATTGTTTGTTGTACGGTGTGTGAACTCACTGGAGAGAAAGAGACTGAGAGAGGAGAGAGAGGGAAAAGGAAAGTGAATAATCAAATCTCAAGGGAGATGGCCATGCCAAAATATTTTCTCTCTCATTAACTTAGGTTTTTGGGAATGCTTACACACATGCCCAAGCTATCAGTCTGAGACTTGAGTTATTAGCCATGTAGGGTGTATTCTCCTTAACTACCATGCCACCAGCTGGCTCTGGAATGTTTTATTCTTATAATGCCATGTTTTTCAGCACTTTACTGTAGTGCTATTCCTCAAAATACTTTTCTTTTTTTTTTTTTAACTTTGAAATATTTTATTTATTCTGAGTGTGTGCGTGTGTGTGTGTTTGTAAGGTCTATTACAGGGATTCAGTTTTGTTAACTTTTTCCCTATGTCTATTTGTTAGCCCCCTATAATTTTGTTTGCAATAATATGATACTTTCAAGTATATATTATGTTTAATTCATTTGAGGCTATTCCCAAACTTTTTCATTGATTATTATGATAGCATTAGCACATGCACAAAAAAGAGAAGCAAAGAGAAAAAAGAAGAAAGAGAGAAAGAAAAGCACCCTTGAAAGGGTCCTGTCATGTCACCATCTTCCTTCTACAGCCTTGCAGCTCCCCAGGATCTTGGACACACACATGGATGCGTGGCATGTTTTCAGACTGACCTATGGACTCAAACCCTTGGTTGACCTTAAGGCTTCCAGGCTTGCAGGACAACTGCATTATCACTGTGCCACACTAACAGAGCTTCTGTTGATATATGTAAGTATTTGCGTGCTATATAAAATTATCATGTTTGTGATTTAATATATGGGACAACCTTTTCTTATATTTTTTTTTTTTTTTGCATGTGTGCTTGCCCGAGAGAGAGACAGAGAGAGGGGGAAAGTTGGAAATCACTATCATTTTCTTTTTTTTCCCCTTGCTTCTTTATTTTTCCAATTACATGAACTTTGTAATTTGTTTGCTTACTTCTCTCATCCCCTAACCTACTGTTTATATTAGAAACAGGATAGTTCATAGAGTAACCTCGTAGAAAGAGAAGTATGATACAAATACTTCTTATTCAGACATTCTTTGATGTACCTCAGAAGCATTTAACATGAAATCTTTATATAGACCATTTGCATTTCTTGTGAAGTTTATTTCTAGCTATTTTTAATTTTAATTTTCTTCTTTGATTATTTGAAGTGTATTTTTTCCTCTCCTCAGCAAACCACACCAACCATCACTTCCATGCTAAAAGGAGATATAATTTCTACCTCAGTCATTTCTTCCTTCCTTTCTTTCTTCCTTTTTTTCTTTTTTTTTGAAGTAAGCAATGAAGTCAAATATTTTTAAATTACTCGTGTTAAGAGAACACTGTTTAGATACTTAGCCTAGCTGGCGGGAACCAGCGTTCCACTGGGACCAGAGTTCCAGTGACAACTATTTAACAAAAGGGATTTCCCAGTAACAAGAAGAAAGCAAGAAAAGAATTTCCATTAGAGAAAGAAAAGAGTATTAGAAACAGTAAGGGGAAAAAAGGAGCAAAAAGATAAGTAACTATCCAATGGAACTTTGCCTTGATTTTCTTTTTAGATGTAAGCAGAGAAAAAAGAAGAGAGACTGTGCAGTCATTCCTCAATTGTATAGCTTGGATAACCTAAATACTAAAAGTAATCATTTTAATCCAAACCCAGGAACCAAAACTACACTCCCTTCTGAAATAAAATGGAATTTTGATCCAGTTTAAGCACACTGACCACTTAATAATATGGTAAGTACACCAGTCTCTTAACTCAAATGCTCATAGTAATTCTCTTTTTTTTCAAAAATTATTTTATTTAACTTTATTTATTCATTTATTTACTTATTTTAGTTTGACCAGAGCAGCACAGAGCGAGAGGAAGCAATAGAGGGAAAGTGAGAAAGCAAGCTGCCTGGTCCAGGACCCAAACTATGGTTGGCCATGTGGGAGTACAGTGCCCTTAACCACCACACCGTCTGGCAGCCTCACTCATAGTAATTCTTGTGAAAACATATTTACTAGTTTATACTAAGTTAGTTTAGCAACTGTGAGTTAATGAGATATATACAATATATCTGAAGACATCCAACTAAAAGCCCTGGAAACAGGCTCACAACAGAGGCGAGGGAAGTAAGCAAGGAAATTACAATATTCATTTTGCTATTGTATTCCAATATACTTGTTTTATCACATATTTACACATCTATTAATCTCTTTTAATTCTTTTTTTTTGTTTTATTGCATGTCCGTTCATATCTTGCTAATTCTTCACTGTGCATACTTTTTTAGTGATCCGTATTTGCTTCGTCTCTTTCTCTTGTTTTGATGACACAATAAGATAACTGTACCATATGATGATATAGATCATTAACTTCACCCCTGAAAACTCCCTCATACTCTTTTTCCTGTGACTCCTCACCTTCAAAGGCAACCGCTGACTAATCATCTGCTATGTATGACCTTGGGTAATTCTAGAATTTCACCTGAATGGAAGCATGCATTATGCATTTTGTTGCATACAATTTCTTTCATTCCTTTGAAAACCTTTCAATATTTGTGCACACGGTGTGTTTCCATCAATCTTTCATAATTTTTAGGTTTGTTTATTATTTATTCCTTCATGGGTGAGAGAGAGAAAGAAACAAGCAACCTTGTCAGGATGTATGTAACATGATCCTACTCCCAAGCTCAACAGTCAGTCAGGAACATGGAGCCAATGGAGATTTCACCATTGAAAGGTTGAAACCTTGAAGGAAACCCCAGACCTAGCTCAGAGCCTTCCCATATGGTCTCTAGTGTCACACAGTAGCACCTCTATTGCCTGACTGGGGGTATTTGTGTGATAAATAAATGCATTCATTTATTTATAATATATATTTCAATATTTATCCTTTTGATTTTATATAATATATATTTATTATTTTTGTATGAATTATCTTCATTTCCACTGCAGACAAACACCTGGCATGTTTCTTAGGTTTTTTTTGTTTTTTGTTTTTTGTTTTTTTGTAATAATTAAAGCTGCTATGATCATTTTTGTAGACTTGTTTTTTGAAGATTTTTTTTTTTAAATTTTTCTTAATAGAAGGGACCAGCAGTTAGTGTAATGGCTATGTCGCTGGACTCCCATGTTGTCGACCATGGTTCGAGTCCCAGACCCGGTGGCTTAAAACTCACGCCGAGCACGTGTGTGTGCGTGCCCAAGATCCCAAGAGGAGAATGGAGGAGAAGGGATTACGGTGTGGCCATCCCCTCTGCGAGGTGATTTTTTGCTTTCTGTCTCTCTCTGCCTGTCTGGCAAGTGCATGCGCTCTATAGCAAAACAAACAAACAAACAAAAAAACCTCTCCAAAAAATTTTTCTTTCTTAATAAATGTTTATTAGAATATCTGTCCATCGTATAGTCATTAAAGTTTGCACCATGTTGACTCTTTCCATAATGGACCAAGGAAAACCTAGAGTGGTACAGCATAGAGTAATCGTTATAACTGCTATTCTATGCATAGTTTCTGAGTGCGTGTCCTAAGCCCCCTTACTGTTCAATTATTGTCTTCTCCACAACTTCCCATATAACCATCTGAGCCCACATTCTAGTGGCCTCACATCAGGATTCCCATGAACTGGTCTATGCCCTATGCCATAAAGCCAAACAGAGAAAACTGATTCTTGATGTCTCTGAATCCCTTCCTTCACAACGAGTTGCAATGTTTATCCTCCAGGAACATTTAGAAGTGCCTAGAGGCTTTGTTTGTTTGCTTGCTTGCTTTAGGTTCTTGCCATAGGGTGCATGTGCTCACCAGAGAGAGAGAAACAGATAGAGAGAGGGAAAGTGAGAAATCATCCCCTGGGGGAATAGTCATATCACATTCCCTTCTCATTTATTCTCTTTTCTGGATTTTAAGCATTCATGTACATTTGCTGGGCACAATTTTCAAGCAGCCAGGACACGAACTGTAGTCGACCATGTAGAAGTTTAGCACCTTAACCATGATGCCACCTGCTGGCCCTTCTACAGATTTTTTTTTTTTTTTAGAGGTTTTTGCTATAGGGTTGTGCGCTCGCCAGAAAGACAGAGAGAGACAGAGTGACAGAAAGCGAAAAATCACCCCCCAGGGGGGATGGCCACACCGCAATCCTGTCTCCTCCATTCTCCTCTCGGGATCTTGGGCACGGACGCACACGCACCTGGAGTGAGTTTTAAGCCACCGGGTCCAAGACTCGAACCGCTGTCAACTACATGGGAGTCCAGCGACATAGCCATTACGCTAACTCCTGGTCCCTCTACAGACATTTTTGACTGTCACATTTTTGAGGGAAAGTGCTACTAGCATCTAGTTTGTAGTAGCCATAGACACAGCTAAACATCCTACAATGCATGGGACAACTCCCCAAAATGTCAATAGTGCAGAGTTTATAAAACCAGTTTTTCATTAAGCTTTTCCCTTCCTAATTTCTTGTTTTATTATGGGCTCTTCTCTAAATGATTGACATTGAAAATATCTACAGTTTCAGTGCCCCTGCCACATACACATGCACCATTCCGTTAAGCAAGGGAATGTCAGTTGGTTTCATTCTTTGGTCCCAAGGAACAATAACTTCTGAAGCAGTTCAACATGTGAATGCTTAGGGTTGTACCAAACTAACACTAATGATTGCATTTATTTTTGTTTAAGTGCAAGAATTTAAGCATTCTCTTTTCTACTAAAATTTCCTTCTAAATTAGAGAACATTCCTCTTTTTTTTCTTTGTAGTTCCCTTTGTCCCCTTTAAACAACTGCTTTAAAAGGAGCACAGGGTCATTATCTGTGGAGCAGAAGTAAAACTAGCACCCAGGAGAGCTGGTAGCCATAGGGTAACCTTGGTTTTCATCCTGGAGACCTCGGGAACTGGGAGGGCTGGGAAAGGAGGACTGCAGTGTGGAAAGGGCGCTTTCTCTCTTCCTTTATCCTTCTCACTTTCTCTCTTTTTCTCATTTTCTCACTTGGGCACAAATTAATGTGTTCTATTATAAAAAAAAAAGAAAAAAAAACAGGAAAAAAAAGAATCTGCTAAGTTTAATCATCTCTTTGTATCACAAGACTATCCACATTTACATGAAGCCGATGGATATTTCTCCTTGATGTAGAATTGAGAAAACAAATTGAGCTCTCAAAATGAAAGAATTAGGCATAGAATTAGAAAAGCATTTATAAAAGTGTTAATAAAAACAGTACTAAAGTTCTTCGCTATTTTATTTATGCCATTAAAATAATGACCATACATTTTTTAATTGCTAGAAGGCATGTATGCTACACAAAAGAGAGAGGGAGGAAGAAAGAAAAAGCTCTCCCTTAATGGGGCATGATTGCAGTACAACTCTCTCTCCTGTTTCTTCATCTACTTAGGAATTTGGGTGCACACACACTCATACCTGTTGTGACTTTCAAGCTGTAAGGACTGGGATTAGAACCATAGGTGTCCATGTGGTATCCATCTTCCTTGACCAGCAGATCACAGTCAGTCTGACTTTTTTTTTTTTTTTTTTTTTTTTTTACTTAAATCAAAGTAAATCTTCCTTTACAATTCTTTAAATGGAAAAATCTAGTTTTTCAGAAGAAACATGAGTACATCCCAAAGTGAATTTTGGTCTTTGCTCTTTCAGGACCAGCATTGTTTATAACTGCCTGATAATCTGTGCTGATTCCTGATGTCAATCTGCATTTGGTTTGGGGGAAAGAATGTTTTAACTAGAAAACAGGTGTGCCAGAAATACCTTGCAGTCAAACAGACAAGCTGATTCTCCACTCTTTAGCAACACAAGTGGGCTAGCTACACAAAAATAATAATGAGTTGTTTCCATCAAAGACATTAATCAAGTCTTTAACAGCCTGATACACTCTCCTTTTAGCTAGAGATCTGTCTCTCTAGTTTATTTAAAAATCAACCACTGAGGCACTTAGCCTCTACAACCTTAGCAGACTGAAAAACAGAAGTTATATAGGCAGTACATCTAACATCTCTTCTCAATCTCTGATTTTGACTCTTGGTGTTTGTGAGCATTGCTTAATAAAACTTATTTCAGATTTATTTGTTTCATCTACTGTCATACATTTTCTAAGTTCTAGCTTTCTAATTCCAGTTTGATAACTTGATTTGAGCTGTTCATATAGATTTGTTTATTGGTTTCCTATTTATCTCGGAATTGCAAAACCCAGTAGATGACCCATTTTCAATTAACCCTGACTCAGAAGTTATTTTTATATTAAAAACATGATTTTTTTAGTGCATAGATTATTGATGTTTGTTTTGTGAGGCTCTTCCTCCTCCAAAAGGTAGGTCAAACTGAGACATAGGAAAGTTGAAAAAAGACATGAAGCACTGTTGTTAGGTTGTTTACTGGCTGAGTTCAGGGGGTGCTCACAGAGCTCTTAGCAGCCTTCACAAAGTATTTCCTTCCTCTTGGAGCTTGTAATGCAAGTGGAGAAGTAGAGAGCACAACCAGAGTGCTTCCTCCCTCTTGAAACTCCCAGTTGCGAGATGAGACAGGGGCTCAGCCAGGTGAGCCAATACTGAGTTGAGCAGGGCTAGTTAGCTAGCTGACTAGATCCTCTCTTCCTCTGAAAGGGGCTGCATACAATGGTGGCTCACTCTCAAAGACTAAGTCACACACGCACATCTATGTTAAAGCATTGACATAAAAGAGCAAAGTCATAAGTACATAACAAATGCACAAGAGCAGTACAACTAATAACCTAAGCTGTTTATTCTGTGGCCTTCAAACATGGTAAGATGGAGAGTGAGGGAGCCAAACTAAACCATTCTGAATCCATTTTCCCTGTGATGTTGCTTTTACAATAAGATTGATTTCACAATAGCATGTAAGAATAAAGAAATTAATGCATATGTTAATAAATGTATCATTTTTTTCAATCTCTTCAAAAAGTAAAGAGCAAAAACATTATTCAGTTTTTAGATATTATCAATTGTATATTAAATCTTGTTTTTAATTTGATAAGTCTTCTTTTGTTATATTATGACTCATAATTACTCTAAGAAATATTGATGTAGGAACTAGATAATGGATGTGGAAGCAAGTACAGCTTTTTTCATTTTAGGTTTTTTTTTTTAAATGTCGCTTTAGAAAAGAATTGACATTACTAATTGTATGATGCTAGCCTCCTTAGAGGATGTTAGTTTGATTAGCAACTCTCAGTCTGTACTTGTAATTTAAAATTTGACAAAAGAGTCAGTGAAAATTAAAAGAAGAGTTAACAATAGATTTCCTTTTACAAAATAAAAGCAATATTTTCCACAGAAATGATGATAACCTAAGACACCTAGTATTTTTAGCAACAGGTAACTAACAGAAGACTTTTCTCCCTAAAGAAAAAGAATATCCTGGCCAGATAAGAGAGTAATGAGTTTCAGATAGAAGACTCAAGGGAGACTAAAAATAACTGCATATAATTCTCACACCTGAATGCAGTCCCAACCACTAATAAATAGAACACAAAAGACCTTTGACAAAGGATATTAGCAAAGGAATCTCAGAGAGAAATAAAGAACATTTATTTGTAGTCTTTTATACATATTCCTAGTATTCTAGAATGGCACATATAAAGTGAATTTCTTCTATTTAATGTTAAATGTTTAGTAATACCTAGTTGGAACAGTTAAAGATATGATTCCATTGTGTACATAGTTTCTGTCATGGTACATATTGACAAAACAATAAAGAATAAAATAAAATAAAACTGGACAACATATATTAACAACAATAATAATTAAAAGTAGCTAACAATTAAAAGAATATTTTTAAGATTAGTCCTTGCATGATGACCCTCCTGCTTCAGTGTCCTGAGTCCCTGGGATTACTCTTCTTGAGGCTGAATATGTCTGGATATATTCATTTTTCACTTAGAAAGTTAAATCTACTTACAAAAATAGACTTAAATGTTCAATTTTACTTTTGTAGTTTAAGTTCTATTGTGTAGGCTTCTATGAGTAGCAAATGTTTCTAGCCCAGAATGGAATGGAGGATAAAAGAAAGTTGAAAGTACTAACCAGGTGATTGTTGTATTAGTGGTAAAAAAGATGAATCATCTGAGTGGGACGCTGAAGAAATTCCGTAGAAGGGCAGGTAAAATTAAGAGTCATCTTAGAAACTTTGGCCCAGCTGTGGTGATGCAGGCAGTAAGGAGCTTTGCAATACAGGAGCTACACGGGAAGACCTGGGTTCTGATCTCAGGAAGACCGGAATGCACTGGGTGAGTCTGTGACCCTAGAAGGCTGGGGAATAGGGGATGATGAGACTGAGTGATGAGACTCTGTCAAGGATATCTCTTCCATTTTTCTCCCACTCATGAAATTAATAAACTTAAAAAAAAAGAAAAGAAAAAGAGTTCAGAGGGTCTGGCAATTGGATGTAAGACCAGGTGAGTCAAAGAGGTAGGCTGAAACAGTCTTCTAGCCTTATTCATTTCATTTTTTTCCTTTAATTTTTAATTTCAATTTCTCTTATACATTCAATCACATGTTACTTAGCTTCCAATGTGTACATTTCTCATCAGTCCAGTTAACAATACTATAAAATTATCTTCAATAGATAATAACCCATTGTTTTGTCCCATGAATGACTTGCCTCTCTGTTTTTCTCCTTAATGTCCTTCATACTCTACTCCTTCACCAACCCTCTTCCTACACTGTATCTGGTATTTACAACCATTTACTATGTTTCTATATCCTTTAGTCATCCAGATTAAGCCATAGAGTATGGACACTCGGTATATCTTAAGTGAAGACAAACAATGCCATTTTTTAAATTTAAAAAGTATTTGTTTGCTTTTATTTATCATTATTATTATTTTAATTTGCTAGAGGGCACATGCACTCACCAAAGCAGCATGAGGGAGAAAGTGGGGGAGAGAGAGAGAAAAAAGGAAAGTGAGAAAGTTAGCCATCAGTTCTGGGACTCATTAAGTCAGCCATGTGGGAGTCTGGAACCTTAACCAGTGTGCCTCCTGCTGGCTCCATGGCCTCAACTAAATCAGAGCTATGATGAAAGCTCTAATAGCCTCCCCTTAGAAGCTTTGTATCAATTTGATGAGGAAGCATATTTTAAAGATGTGAGATACAACATACTATAGCTCAATAAATATTTTTATTTTGACCAAAAAGTCTGATCTAGTCACGATATCATATTTGGATACTTAGCTATATCAGATCAGTTTTATTACTATAAATATTACTAATGATAGTTTTAAAAACAGTTCTGGTCAAAGCAGTAATTTGGTATTTAGAACTATGGTATGATGAGAAGCGCATAACCTCTAAACTCTTGCTACTTTTTTTTTTTTTTTTTTTTTTTGAGAGGTTTTGCTATAGGGCACGTGTGCTTACCAGAAAGACAAAGACAGAGAAACAGAAAGTGAGAAATCGCCCCTCAGGGGAGATGGCCATGACACAATCTCTTCTACTCCATTCTCCTCTCGGGATCTTGGGCACACATGCACACATGCCCGGCATGAGTTTAAGCCACCGGGTCTGGAACTTGAACCTCAGTTGACTACGTGGGAGTCCAGCGACAAAGCCATTACACAAACTGCTTGTCCCATTCTTGCTACTTTAAGTGGCATCCTTGTTACTTAAATGCAGAATAATTTGTTGGTCACAACTAAATGCCTTGTATGAAACACAATGGTTCTGAATTATGCTGATGAGTTGGGCCTTATACTCTGCTTCCTACTTTTCTAACTCTGGAGTGCTCTCTATGGTGGCTGCTGCTGATGCTTCCTCTGCTGCCACTGCTGCTGCTGCATTTTTTTTTTTTTATTTGACAACTCATAGAAAAGAATTAGTGAAATTTACAAGAAATTTTGCTTTAGAGATATGGGGCTTTTTTCAATTTCAGACAAAGTTTATGTTTATTTCTTCTAATTCTGTGCAGAGTGTGTCTGGTAATTTGACTGGGATCGCATTAAATTTATAAATTAGTTTGCATAGAATTGACATTTTGATTGTGTGAATCGTTCTAATCCAGGAACATGGGATATCCTTCCACTTTTTTGTATTATTTTTAATTTCTTTTTTAAAATTTTCAGTTTTCCTTGTAGCGGTCTTTGACTTCTTTGGTTAGGTGTATTCCTAAGTATCTTATTTCTTTTGTGGCTATTGTAAATGTAATTACATTGTTTAATTCTACCTCAGTTTGTTCACTGTTGGTGTATAGAAATACTATCAATTTTTGTATGTTGATTTAGTAAAATAAATAGATAAAAATAAGTAAAACAAATGTCTTATTATACAAGTTTCTTCCCATCTAGTTTTTTTTTTTGAGGTTTTTGCTATAGGGCACGTGCGCTCGCCAGACAGATGGAAAGAGACAGAGAGACAGAAAGCAAGAAATCACCCCCAGGGGGGATGACCACATCGCAATCCCTTCTCCTCCATTCTCCTCTCGGGATCTTGGGCATACACGCACACGCGCCCGGCATGAGTTTTAAGTCACCGGGTCCAGGACGTGAACCGCGGCCGACTACATGGGAGTCCAGCGACATAGTCATTACTCCAACTGCTGGTTCCTCCACCTAGTATTTTAAAGGAAATATTGCCAGAAAGCACATTCAGGGATGAGAGAGAGAGAGAGAAAGAGAGAAAGTACCCCAAGAGGTATATTCACTCAGCATTTTTACCTTCATCCATCCATCCTGTCAGGATTTGAGGCATT
>NW_006159439.1:3783078-3788797 GCF_000334495.1 Tupaia belangeri chinensis | reverse complement strand
GCACATGTCCCCCACATGTTTTTCAAGCTACAAAGGCTAGAATTTAAATCGCAGTTGGCCATTTGGGATACAGCTCCCAATGCACGGTGATGATTAACCACTGTGCAACAAGACATCTAACCATTTTTACTTGTAATTTGACTACTTTGAAATCTTTAAAATAATTATAGAAGCAGTAATTTTAAATTATTCAGATCATCCATCAAAAAGTGAATAGTTGGGACCAGCAGATGGCATAATGGGTGCAACCCTTGACCCCCACGTAGCCGACCCCTGTCTGTGTCTTGGACTGGTAGCATAAAACTCAAGCCAGGCAAGTGGGTGTGGGAGCCAAGCCATCAATAGGAGAATGGAGAAGAAGGGATTACAACATGCCCATCCACTCTGTCTCTCTGGTGAGTGCACATGCCCTATAGCAAAAATCTCTAAAAAAATAAGAAAATAGCTACCAGGTTATTTTAGTCTAAGAAAATTATATAGTTTAGGGGAAAATATATTTATAATTAAAGGCAATGCAAATATCTTCAAAACATGAGTGAATATAAGTTCTTTTAAGAATATACTATGAATGATACCAGCAGTTAACGTAATGGTTATGTCACTAGACTCCCATGTAGTCGACCACGGGTTAAGTCCTGGACCCGGTGGCTTAAAACTCACGCCGGGTGCACATGCACGCGTGTCCAAGATCCCAAGAGGAGAATGGACGAGAAGGGATGGCGGCGTGGCCATCCCCCCTGGGGGTGATTTCTCACTTTCTGTCTCTCTGTTCTCTCTGTCTTGCGAGCACACGTGCCCTATAGCAAAAACTTCTCCCCCACCAAAAAAAGAATATAATATGATTGACTTTGGATGCTTTACTAAGTTTTATTGTTAATATAATTAAAGGAAAATGAAAGAGTTGTTTTGATTGGGAATAATGAATTTTAATAATAATGAGTTATTATTAGTTACATTTAAGTAACTATAAAGGACGATTATTAGTGTGAACTCTGCATGTGAGACATTTAGTAAGGGTGTATTGTCTAAAATAAAATGCACCAAATTTATCTGGATTACAAGAAACCAATTTGATTTTAAAAAATTAAACTTTTTTTTAATTATAGAGAGGGCATGCACATACTGGTGAGGATGAAGAGGGAAAGTTAGAAGAAGAGAAAGGAGAGAGAGAGAAGCACCGTTGACCACAGGAACTCATCATTCTACGATCCTCTTTGTTCCAGCCCTCCAGATTGACAAGATCTTTTGCATGGTGTTCTCTGGTTTTTCTTTATGACAAGGTGTGTATGCTCACTGAAGAGAGACAGAGAGAGACAGAGAGAGAGACATCGAAAAGGAATGTGAGAAGTCACTCCCCAGGAGCAATGGCCATGCTTCGATTCTTTTTCCAGTTTGAGTCCTGGACCCAGTAATTTAAAACTCACACTGGGTGTGTGTGTGTGCGTGCTCAAAATCCTGAAAGGAGACTAGAGGAGAAGAATGGATTGCAACTTGACCATTTCCCCTGGGAGTGGGGGGTGATTTCTCACATTCTGCATTCTGTCTGTCTCTCTCTCCCCCCCCCTTCTCTCCCTCTCTCTGTTGAGCACATGCACTCTATGGCAAATATCTCTCTCTTAAAAAAAAAAGAAAGAAAATTGAAAAAGAATAATAAATAAAATTATATATTTCTTTTTTAAATGTGGCAATTTGAATCGATGATACAATAGCTCCAGTCAACATACAGAGCTATTAGATAGAGCACAGCTAGAATGATTTTAAAAGGCACAAAATGGAGAGACTCAGTTATTCATATGACTTTCTTTAAAATGTGCTGCTCCCTTCAAGACAAATTTTTCAATTGTGCCTGCACATTCTACTTCTTAGCATACTGTTCTGATATTTTCATCTTAAATGCCTGCTACTCCACTTGACTTTAGCCTCACTGAAGACTGTCAGAATCAACTGATAAATCTTTGTTGCTCAAGGAACCAGCTACGGGTGTGATGAAAATTACCTATAGAACTAAACTGAAATACAATATAGGTGAATATGATAGTTTGTGTCTGTAAAGTTTTCAAGAAAATTTGAATCTGAAGGAAGGGGGGTGGTTTATTGAGTATGATTGGAGGAAAAAAATAAAAGATAAAAAAGTCCAAGGATACTTTGTAAAATGTCATTTGGAATCAGGCATTTGAGAACAACATAAAGCAATACTAAGACATTGGAAAAGAATCTTGACTTTGTAATGTTCTTATATTTGTTATTTATATTCCAGACATCTTTTTCTATCATGATTAGGAGAAAAAGAAAAAAAAAAAAAAAGAAAACTAAAAATCAAAGGGGATTTTTACTCATTCATAAAGAATGCAAAGATGTATGGGATAAATCGGAAATGTTTCTCATTAGAGGTTTTCAAACTGTGAAACTACAAACTGCCAAAGATGGTCAAAACTAAGTGTCTCATCCAAACTAGTCAATTTTACATGCTGAAGTCATAAGAGATTGCAACTGAGAAATACTTTCTTGTCTTCAAAGTTTGAAATACTCTCTTGGTTATGATCCTCCTGCCTCAGACTCCTGAGTAGCTGGGACTAAAGGCACTGCCATTGGGCCTGGCTTTTAAGAACAGATAAGAAAACACACCTGGACCTCCTCTGTGGCCTGAGTCTGCTGAGCAGCAGTGTCCAGCACACACACTAGGAACAGCACACTCTGCCAAAATCTGCTGTTCCTAGAGGAAGCAAGTGATTTTAGTTTCTGAAAAATGAAAACTAATTTGCTTTAGTATGTTTTATGCTTTTTTTTTGGTGGGGGGAGAGGTTTTTGCTATAGGGCACATACACTCACTAGAAAGACAGAGAGAGACAGAAAGCAAGAAATCCCCCATCAAGGGGGCTGGCCACGCCACAATCCCCTCTCCTCCATTCTCCCCTTGGGATTATGGGCACACACGCACACGCATCCGGCGTGAGTTTAAGCCACCAGGTCCAAGACTCGAACCGCGGATGACTACATGGGAGTCCAGCCTCATAGCCATTATGTTAACTGCTGGTCCCAATGTTTTATGCTTCTTTTCTTTAAATTATGCTTCTCCTCCTGAACTTATTATATACTGCACACACACACACACACACACACACACACACACACACACATACATGTACATATATAGAAAGGGCATATTTATGGAGTAATCACATACATGTACATATATAGAGAGAGCACATTTATAGAGTAATCTCTTCACCTTCAGTATGAAAGGATAAACTTTAAACAATGTTATCTAGTGGATATTTTCACACAGAAATAGTCCCCATGTCCCAAGCAGTGTCTACTAATATTAAGGTCATTTGATAGCTTCTTCATGGAGTTTAGGAAAAGAAACGCAAACACAGTTTGTTATTATTATTATCACAGTAAGTTTATATCTGTGGTCCCAAGGCAATGATTTAATTATATCTTGTGAGACTATTTTCTTCAGAATTTTCTAAGATCGAAGTAATAAAAAGTGCATCCAACAGTACTGAATCACCTAATTGTCTAATACAATGATCTCCATGTCTGAACTGTTGTGGGGGATTTAATCAAGGAATGTATATAATTACATTATATAGATACATATAGCTTTTTCTTACAGAAACAGTTTTCCACTATGGCATATTGCTATACTTAGTCCAAAGGAACATTAAGAATAAAGAAGCATCTTTTTCAGGACCCTGAGAGAAAGTTAGTCCTAGTTTTAGAAAAAAAACTGGCATATCTCTTAAATCTGCCAGTGTGATGATAAATGTTTCTAGTCTCAACAATATTAAATGAATTTATGCCAATAATTTAGAGTTTAATGTAATTAACTGAAAATCCAAATAGGAAATAATGCTACTCTACCCAATGTATGGCATATATTAAAGCAAATCTTGTCTTTTCCTCCAGCTTTCAACTATATGAAAACTGACATATCAAGTGCTTCAAGGGGTCATTAATTGAAAAAAAAGAGATATGCCAGGGTGTGGATTTATTTCTAAATTGGTAACAAACATTAAATTATTATACTAAAATTTAATACTATTTTATCAGTTTCACATAAATAATAGAACCTCACTAAAAATTTTTGTCTTAGAAAATGACAGTGCTGTCACATTACATATATAAACTTTACTTTTCAACATTATAAAAAACACTTTCTCAGCAGTCATTTAAAGAATTTTGAAAATGTGGACTAAATGAATTTGATACCTACCAGTCAACTTTCTATTAGCTAACACATAAAAGTCATCTCATTGGAAGACAGCTTGATTGAATTAATCTTTGTAGTAGCCTCAAGGCACATGGATGTATAGAATGCAAATAAGATAAGTTCATGAATATTGAATTAACTTATAAGGTGAATACAAAATGAGCTCTGTCTACAGAGTTCAAGATTTATGAGATAGCAATGAATGAATGATTCATACAAAAAGAAATACAATAAATGGTAATAGATGAACTCCTACAAGTTGCTTATTAGGGTTCTCCCCAAAGGGTGGGTAATTTGTCATGACTGTCTACAGCTCCATATCATCTGTCAATATCTTCAAATGAATAGATAGCATAGACAAGTGCTGATGGCATATTAACCGATGAGAAGATGAGAGTATTACAGAGTAGTTACACTTTTTAAACTAAAACTCGAAGATCTTCCAAGTTACATAACCAGCTATTTATCTTACTTTGTTCTTTAAAGGTCAGGAAAAAAAAGGGAGGGAATTAGTAATAATGTAAACTAACCATGTAAGGAACAAGAGTTGATCTATGTCTCAATTTTCTAGCTTCCTTTAATCTTCCCCCTAAAAAGCAAATAAGAAAAAAGTATAATGGGAACAAGTGAAGTGCAGAAAAACATGAAAAAAGTACTTTTATATACACAAGTTAAATGGCAATAAATTCTTACATAGTGAGTATTGAAGATAGTATATTAATATAGTCACTAGCCACATGTAGCTTGTGAGCACTTCTAATATAGGCAGTTCAACTAAGGAATTGAGTTTCCAATTTTATTTAAGTTTACTTGAGTTGAAGTAGCTACATGTTGATCATGGCTACTATGCTGGAAATTAAACTCACATCTGTGTAAGCCAATGGCCATCACTTATTTTTCTAGAGTCCAGTAAAGTAATTTAAAATAGCTGTATTTCTAGAAACCATGTCAGGAAGTACTTGCTATTATACTGAACCTATCACCTTAATAACTCCTCTCTCTGGTTCACAGCCCTTGGCTTCATCTGTATGTCATCCATCGCACTAATCGCATTTCTGTTGAGTAAATGTGAGTAATCTCTAGACCTCAGGTTTAAATTTATAATTCTGGTGCTTTTTAATCACATTGACCTCGGACAGCAGTAGGCACATGATAGAAACATATTAATATACAGTATAAACACAATATCATATGTATGAAAAAACATGAATTAAAGAATATGCACAGTGTTTGATTTTAACTTTTTGTTTTCTAAGAAATTTATATATTTTTCTCAAGTTGACTTTGTATTTGTAAATATATTTTTATCTACATGTACATACAAATATGGTATTTATAAATGTATTGCATACATTTATAGTATATACTATGTGCCCATAAGCATATATTATATTTGCCTGGTGGGCACATAAGCTTACATTATATTTGTTTGCATGTATGCTTATTTGTCTTCATAACCCAGTGGTAATAGAACTGTTTATCTCTCTCTCTCTCTCTCTCTCT